>NC_053025.1:486370332-486501547 GCF_003073215.2 Triticum urartu
CAGGTTTGCAGGCATTACATGGCCTTTGGGTAGAAAGCGTCTAAATACTGTCATAATTGCGTCATAGCATTCTCTGCCCAAGTTGATAAAGGAAATATGCCCTAGAGGCAATAATAAAGTTATTATTTATTTCCTTATAATCATGATAAATGTTTATTATTCATGCTAGAATTGTATTAACCGGAAACATAATACATGTGTGAATACATAGACAAACAAAGTGTCACTAGTATGCCTCTACTTGACTAGCTCGTTAATCAAAGATGGTTATGTTTCCTAACCATGAACAATGAGTTGTTATTTGATTAACGGGATCACATCATTGAGAGAATGATCTGATTGACATGACCCATTCCATTAGCTTAGCACCCGATCGTTTAGTATGTTGCTATTGCTTTCTTCATGACTTATACATGTTCCTATAACTATGAGATTATGCAACTCCCGTTTACCGGAGGAACACTTCGGGTACTACCAAACGTCACAACATAACTGGGTGATTATAAAGGAGTACTACAGGTGTCTCCAAAGGTACATGTTGGGTTGGCGTATTTCGAGATTAGGTTTTGTCACTCCGATTGTCGGAGAGGTATCTCTGGGCCCTCTCGGTAATGCACATCACTTAAGCCTTGCAAGCATTGCAACTAAATGAGTTAGTTGCGGGATGATGTATTGCAGAACGAGTAAAGAGACTTTCCAGCAACGAGATTGAACTAGGTATTGGAATACCGACGATCGAATCTCGGGCAAGTAACATACCGATGACAAAGGGAACAACGTATGTTGTTATGCGGTCTGACCGATAAAGATCTTCGTAGAATATGTAGGAGCCAATATGGGCATCCAGGTCCCGCTATTGGTTATTGACCGGAGACATCTCTCGGTCATGTCTACATTGTTCTCGAACCCGTAGGGTCCGCACGCTTAAGGTTACGATGACAGTTATATTATGAGTTTATATGTTTTGATGTACCGAAGGTTGTTCGGAGTCCCAGATGTGATCACGGACATGACGATGAGTCTCAAAATGGTCGAGACATAAAGATTGATATATTGGAAGCCTATATTTGGACATCGGAATCGTTCCGGGTATTTTTCCGGAGTACCGGGGGGTTACCGGAACCCCCCCGGGAGTTTATTGGGCCTACATGGGCCTTGAGGTAGAAGAGAGAAGGAGGCAAGAGGTGGCCGCGCGCCCCTCCCCTTCCTAGTCCGAATAGGACAAGGGAAGGGGGGCGGCGCCCCCCCTTTCCTTCCTCTCTTCCACCTCTTTCCCCTCTCTCCTTGTCCAACTAGGAGTCCTACTCCCGATGGGAGTAGGACTCCCCCTTGGCGCGCCCACCTTGGCCGGCCGTCCTCTCCCTGGCTCCTTTATATACTGAGGCAAGGGGCACCCTAGGACACACAAGTTGATCCACGTGATCTATTCCTTAGGCGTGTGCGGCGCCCCCAGCCACCATAGTCCTCGATAATACTGTAGCGGAGTTTAGGCGAAGCCCTGCTGCTGTAGTGCATCAAGATCGTCACCACGCCGTCGTGCTGACGGAACTCTTCCCTGACACTTTGCTGGATCGGAGTCCGGGGATCGTCATCGAGCTGAACGTGTGCTCGAACTCGGAGGTGCCGTAGTTTCGGTGCTTGATCGGTCGGATCGTGAAGACGTACGACTACATCAACCAAACGCTTCCGTTGTCGATCTACTAGGTATGTAGATCACACTCCCCCCTCATTGCTATGCATCACATGATCTTGCGTGTGCGCAAGAAATTTTTTGAAATTACTACGAAACCCAACAATCTCTTGGGTACAGAAGGTTGCGGCGGTGGAAATAGGGTTTCATGGTGCTCCTGGATGTTTTTGGGGTATGTGAACATATATAGGAGGAAGAAGTAGGTCGGTTGAGCCACGAGGGGCCCATGAGGGGGGAGGGCGCGCCCATGGGGTAGGCGTTCCCCCTGCCTCGTGGACACCTCGTTCGTTTCTTGACATCCACTCCAAGTCCTCTGGATCACGTTTGTTCCAAAAATCACGCTCCCGAAGGTTTCATTCCGTTTGGACTCCGTTTGATATTCCTTTTCTGCAAAACACTGAAATAGGCAAAAAACAACAATTTGCACTGGGCCTTGGGTTAATAGGGTAGTCCCAAAAATAATATAAAAGTGTAAAATAAAGCCCATGAACATCCAAAAAAGAAAATATAATAGCATGGAACAATAAAAAATTATAGATACGTTGGAGACGTATCAAGCATCCCCAAGCTTAATTCCTGCTCGTCCTCGAGTAGGTAAATGATAAAAACATAATTTTTGATGTGGAATGCTTTCTAGCATGTTCTTCAATGTATTTTTCTCTATTGTGGCATGAATGTTCAGATCCGAAAGATTCAAGATAAAAGTTTATTGTTGACATAAAAATAGTAATACTCCAAGTATGCTAATCAAGCAATTATGTCTTATCAAAATAACATAGCCAAAGAAAACTTATCCCTACAAAATCATAAACCGGAGGGTTTAGTCCATAGGAACAACAACAATCACACCATAGGCTAGCTTCTAGGGTTTAGCCTCTTTGATCTCGTGGTAGATCAACTCTTGTACTACTCATATTATCAAGAACAATCAAGCAGGACGTAGGGTATTACCTCCATCAAGAGGGCCCGAACCTGGGTAGACATCGTGTCTCCTGCCTCCTGTTACCATCCGCCTTAGACGCACAGTTCGGGACCCCCTACCCGAGATCCGCCGGTTTTGACACCGACACCCGTGATATGATACGCTCTATCACACATAAGCCTCCTTATATATTCCTCAAAACAGCCACCATACCTACCTATTATGGCATTTCCATAGCCATTCCGAGATATATTGCCATGCAACTTTCCACCGTTCCATTTATTATGACACGCATCATCATTGTCATATTGCTTTGCATGATCATGTAGTTGACATCGTATTTGTGGCAAAGCCACCATGCTTAATTTTTCATACATGTCACTCTTGATTCATCGCAATCCCGGTACACCGCCGGCGGCATTCACATAGAGTCATATTTTGTTCTAAGTATTGAGTTGTAATTCTTGAGTTGTAAGTAAATAAAAGTGTGATGATCATCATTAGAGCATTGTCCCATGTTAGGAAAGGATGATGGAGACCAAGATTCCCCCACAAGTCGGGATGAGACTCCGGACGAAAAAAGAGGCCATAAAAAAAGAGAAAAGAAGGACCAAACAAAAAAAGAGAAAAAGAGAGAAGGGACAATGTTACTATCCTTTTTCCACACTTGTGCTTCAAAGTAGCACCATGATCTTCATGATAGAGAGTCTCTTATTTTGTCACTTTCCTATACTAGTTGGAATTTTTCATTATAAGAACTTGGCTTGTATTTTCCAATGATGGGCTTCCTCAAATGCCCTAGGTCTTCTGAGCAAGCAAGTTGGATGCACACCCACTTAGTTTCTTTGATGAGCTTTCATATATTTATAGCTCTAGTGCATCCATTGCATGGCAATCCCTACTCCTTGCATTGACATCAATCGTTGGGCATCTCCATAGCCCATTGATTAGCCGCGTCAATGTGAGACTTTCTCCCTTTTTGTCTTCTCACACAACCTCAATCATCATATTATATTCCACCCATAGTGCTATGTCCATGGCTCGCGCTCATATATTGCGTAAAAGTTGAGAGAGTTTGAAAAGGCTAAGTATGAAACAATTGCTTGGCTTGTCATCGGGGTTGTGCATGATGGCAGCATTTTGTGTGACGAAAATGAAGCATGGCCAAACTATATATAGACACTGGAGGGGGCTAGGGTTACACAGAGTCGGTTACAAGGAAGGAGATCTACATATCCGTACTGCCAAGCTTGCCTTCCACGCCAAGGAGAGTCCCATCCGGACACAGGATGAAGTCTTCAATCTTGTATCTTCATAGTCCAACAGTCCGGCCAAAGGATATAGTCCGGCTGTCCGGATACCCCCTAATCCAGGACTCCCTCAGTAGCCCCCGAAACAGGCTTCAATGATGATGAGTCCGGCACGCAGATTGTCTTCGGCATTGCAAGGCGGGTTCTTCTTCAAACTCTGAGTACCTGCTAAGTAGTGTCTGACTTCTCGTAAATGTTGTGCTTCTTGGCTTGTGCGTCCAATAATGGCCACCTTACACGCGTCAAGCGAACGTGAGGAGCCAGTGTGTTTTTAAATTTACCACCCCATCTATGTGAATGAACTGTCTATTAAAGAGACGAGGATCCTCAGATCCAAACCACACCATCCTCCCTGAGCGAGCATTCATCGGAGTGCGCCCGAAAAAATCCATCCCAACATGGCCGGCGAGCGCAGCTCCTCCTCTCGCTCCCGCAGCCCCAAGCCGGGAGATTGAGAGAAGTTTTCCATCCCGCACAGCCAATTAGCGAAGCTACAGACCCAGGGATTCCTCCCTCCAGCGTATATGGTCCCGGTTCGAGCCGGACTCGCCACCTATAATGGCGGGGAGCAAGCGGAGAGCTTTCCCAACCCCTCTGAGGGAGGGTGGGTATGCCTTGTCCCTTATTTGTTAAGTGGACTCGGATTTCCAATCCCTCCATTTCTCCGAGGGCTCCTGGAGTTCTACGGCCTCCAGTTGCACGACCTCACCCCTGCCTCCATACTACACATCGCTGGTTACATAGCCCTTTGTGAGCTGTTTCTGGGTTGCGAAGCTCATTTCGCGCTGTGGAAGAAGTTGTTCTGCCTTGTGCCCCGTTCACAGAGGGGATCAATATATCCAGTGGGTGGAGCCGAAGTATGGCGCATCACCGAGACCGGATACCTATCCAGTACCCCAAAAAAGACGTCCGAGGACTGGCCTTCGGAGTGGTTTTATATGGAGGATGTTCCTCTCCCGGATCCTATCCGAATTGGTCTTCCTGAGTTTGACAATGCCCCTCTAAAGAAACGCCTAAGCTGGAGCCCACGGAGCCCACAGGAGGAAGATGATAGAGACGTATTTTATCTGATGGGCCGGATAAAGTTACTGGCCAAATCAGGACTGACCATAACCGAGGTTATGGCAATATGCATTATGCGGGGGGTGCAGCCACTTCAATATCGAGGCCACCCCATGTGGGTCTTCTACGGGGAAGATGATGCCACTCGATGTGGGCGCAAGGGACCGGACTCAGTTGCTGCTCTAGCAAAAATTCTATCTGATCTGTATAAGGGGGAAGAAGAGGAGTTCCTCTGCATCAAGCCACGGGATGGATTCTCCATGAACAACCCTCGAAGTTGGGTGAGCTTCCGCTCTTTTTACTTTCATCCAACCCTTGTTTTCGTGATAAATATTTACCTTGCTGTTTCATCGCAGGAACTGCGTAAGGCGGTAGGGGAGATCAATAGCCCGCCTCCACAACCGGAGGATCCAGAACGGGTCCTCGACCCCGGCCTCAAAGAGGATCCGGACATATTCGTGGAGCTGATTGATAGGATTTTCTATCAGCTAAGTTGTGATGACGCCATGGTGGCCATTATAGCCGACTACCCTGGGCTACTCCCAGCCTCGCAGGTAAATGAGACCGGAGTCCCAACCTTTGAAAAGGATTTCCTCTTATGCACTTCACCTACCATATAGAACGGTGTTTTATAGGGAAGGCCCTCGGGACGCCATGCCGAGCCCGCGGCGACTCGCCAACAAGGGGTTTCAAAGCCGGATAGGCTAAAAAGGAAGGTGATCCGGACGGAGACGCCGGCACGGAGGTATGATGCAACACCTCGCTCCGTGGTTGTCATCTTTAAAAACATAATAACACCCTGTTTCCTAGAAGGAAGAACGCTCGCCGGACAATATCCGGAGAGGTCGCCGATCACGCCTCTACCAGTCGGGCTCCAGGGCTGGACATAGAGGCGGAAGCTAACACGAGGCACACGCCAGATGCTCCTTCTACAGAGGACGCGGATAAGATATCCGCTACGAATTCCAAAGTGGAGAGCGCCATGAATCACAGGCATCGCCGAGCCGTACTTCGTGACGCTTGTTTCTGCCGAGAGGCGTTTGATGCATTCAACTCGGGAGATGCGTACATCCGTGCTGCTCAAAATGGTCTAGCCAGAGCCACGAACCAGTATGTAAAGGATGTATGGGTAAGAAAATTTGATGATTATATATATATTAGTAGCCCCTGAGACTTGAAACAGTTGGCACAACTGATTTAAGGATCATTTATTGTGCAGGTTCTTATAGAGAAGAATACTCGACTGTCACAAGAGCTGGAGGAATGCAAGACCCAACTTCGGGCCGCCGTTGCCGCATTGAAGGAACCTGAAAAGTCCCCAGCTGGTAACATTTGTTTCAAAGAATGATAGGTACCATATAGTGTGCGGCATGGCTGCAGATCTAACAATAGATATTGCAGATGACTCCGGAGAGAATCCGGAGGACCAGCATGTCGTACGACAGCTAAAGGCTAGCGAACGCGTGCTGACTAAGGTCAGGCGGGAGAAAAATAATCTCCAAGACACCAATACCAAGCTGAGCGTGGAACTGAAAGATGTTCGAGCCCAGCTTGCGGACTCCGAGAAGGAGAATAAGCGGCTTCGACGCGGCATTTTTAGTAAGTGCTTGAACGAACCCTTAAAAGGGTGCGGCGGAGAAGCCGGCTAACAGAGTTAAGTCTGTAGGTATGCTGACGGGTCATCCCGCGGAGGAGATGCCCGGGTCTGCGGGTGATCTTCTACCCAAGCTCTCACAACACGAACAAGTTCGGCAGGTGATGCAAGGTATTGCCCAGGCCTGGTGGCCATCCGTCTCCCTGCCAACAAGCATTGGAGAGCTTGCGGAGAAGCTCAAGGGAGCACGGCGGTGCTTCCGATTATGGAAGATATCAGCCTGCCGTCAAGGTGCCAGGGAAGACTGGGCCATGGTGAAGACGCGGTATACCAAGGCTAACCCAAACCACATGGCCGAAGTCGGACCTGTGGGGCCCGATGGGAAAGAGATCCCCGTTAGCTTAGTGTATGGGAAAGTAGAATTAGCCGCAAAGTATTCCCAACAGGATTGTTTGGATGCACCGGCGAAGTTTGCACCAACTCTTAAGGTGAGAAAGGGCAATGCACGGTACCGAAGAGGCTAGCAATGATGGAAGGGTGAGAGTGCGTATAATCCATGGACTCAACATTATCCATAAAGAACTCACATACTTATTGCAAAAATCTACAAGTCATCAAAACCAAGCACCACGTGCATGCTCCTAGGGGGATAGATTGGTAGGAAAAGACCATCGCTCGTCCCTGACCGCCACTCATAAGGAAAGCAATCAAAGAACACCCCATGCTTCAAATTTGTCACACAACGTTTACCATACGTGCATGCTACGGGACTTGCCAACTTCAACACAAGTATTCATCAATTTCACAATTACTCAACTAGCACACCTCTAATATTACCACCTTTATATCTCAAAACAACTATCAAGCATCCAACTTCTCTTAGTATTTAAAGTTTATAACCAAAGTGAATTACCATGTTGTTCTAAAGGACCCTCAAAATGATATAAGTGAAGCATGAGCGATCAATTATTTCTATAAAATAGAACCACCGCCGTGCTCTAAAAGATATAAGCGAAGCGCTAGAGCAAAAATTATCCAACTCAAAAGATACAAGTGAAGCACATAGAGTATTCTAATAAATTCCAATTCATGTGTGTCTCCCCCAAAAGGTGTGTACAGCAAGGATGATTGTGGTAAACTAAAAAGCAAAGACTCAAATCATACAAGACGCTCCAAGCAAAACACATATCACGTGGCGAATAAAAATATAGTTCCAAGTAAAGTTACCGATGGACGAAGACAAAAGAGGGGATGCCTTCTGGGGCATCCCCAAGCTTAGGCTCTTGCCACTCCTTATTCCATAATCCATCAAATATTTACCCAAAACTTGAAAACTTCACAACACAAAACTTAAAAGAAAATCTCGTGAGCTCCGTTAGTAAAAGAAAACAAACCACCACTTCAAGGTACTGTAATGAACTCATTATTTATTTATATTGGTGTTAAACCTATTGTATTCCAACTTTTCTATGGTTCATAAACTCTATTACTAGCCATAGATTCATCAAAATAAGCAAACAACACACAAAAACAGAATCTGTCAAAAACAGAACAGTCTGTAGTAATCTGTAGGTTTCGAATACATCTGGAACCCCAAAAATTCTAAAATAAATTTCTGGACATGATGAATTTATCTATTAATCATCTGCAAAAAGAATTAACTAAATATCACTCTCCAATGAAAAATGGCAGAAAATCTCCTGAGCGCTAAAGTTTCTGTTTTTTACAGCAAGATCGCAAAGACTTTCCCCAAGTCTTCCCAAATGTTCTACTTGGCACAAACACTAATTAAAAGCATAAAACCACATCTAAACAGCGGCTATATGAATTATTTATTACTAAACAGAATCAAAAATCAAGAAACAAAAATAAAATTGGGTTGCCTCCCAACAAGCTCTATCGTTTAACACCCCTAGCTAGGCATAAAAGCAAGGATTGATCTAGGTATTATCATCTTTGGTATGCAATCCATAAGTGGCTCTCATAATAGATTCATAAGATAATTTAATTTTCTTTCTAGGAAAGTGTTCCATGCCCTTCCTTAACGGAAATTGGAATCTAATATTCCCTTCCTTCATATCAATAACTGCACCAATCGTTCTAAGGAAAGGTCTACCAAGAATAATAGGACATGTAGGATTGCAATCTATATCAAGGACAATGAAATCTACGGGCACATAATTCCTATTTGCAACAATAAGAACATCATTAATTCTTCCTATAGGTTTCTTAATGGTGGAATCCGCAAGATGCAAGTTTAAAGAACAATCATCAAATTCACGGAAACCTGGCAAATCACACAAAGTTTAGGAATTGTGGAAACACTAGCATCCAAATCACATAAAGCAAGGCATTCATGATATTTAATCTTAATTTTAATATTATGTTCCCATTCATCATGAAGTTTTCTAGGGATAGAAACTTCCAATTCAAGTTTCTCTTCATAAGATTGCATTAAAGCATCAATGATATGTTTAGTAAAAGCTTTATTTTGACTATAAGCATGCGGAGAATTTAGCACGGATTACAACAAGGAAATACAATCTATCAAAGAGAAATTATCATAATTAAATTCCTTGAAATCCAAGATAGTGGGTTCATTGCTATTTAAAGTTTTGACCTCTTCCATCCCACTTTTATCATTTTTTGCATCAAGATCTAAAAACTCCGAATCATTGGGACACCTTCTAACTAAAGTTGACTCATCTCCAGTCCCATCATTATCAAGATTCATATTGCAAAACAAAGATTTAATAGGGGACATATCAATAACTTTTAGATCTTCATCTTTGTTATCATGGAAACTAGAAGAACACGCTTTCACAAAGCAATCTTTTTTAGCACGCATCCTAACGGTTCTTTCTTTGCACTCATCAATGGAAATTATCATAGCTTTGAGAGACTCATTGATATCATGCTTAGGTGTAATAGATCTAAGTTTCAAAGAATCAACATCAAGAGAAATTCTATCCACGTTCCTAGCCAACTCATCAATCTTAGACAATTTTTCTTCAATCCAAGCATTGAAACTCTTTTGCGAACGAATAAATTCTTTAATATTAGATTCAAGATCAGAGGGCATCTTATTATAATTTCCATAAGAATTGTTGTAGGAATTACCATAATTATTAGAGGAATTACTAGGAAACGGCCTAGGATTAAAATTACCTCTATACGCGTTATTACCAAAATTGTTCCTACCAATAAAATTCACATCCATAGATTCATTATTATTCTCAATCAAAGTAAACAAAGGCATATCATTAGGGTCAGAAGAAACACTTTTATTAGCAAACAATTTCATAAGTTCATCCATCTTTCCACTCAAAACATTGATTTCTTTTATAGCATGCACCTTTTTATTAGTAGATCTTTCAGTATGCCATTGAGAATAAACCATAATATTATCTAGGAGTTTAGCAGCTTCTCCTAAAGTGATTTCCATAAAAGTGCCTCCCGCGGCCGAATCTAAAAGATTTCTAGAAGGAAAGTTCAATCCGGCATAAATTTTTTGTATAATCATCCAAAGATTCAAACCATGTGTAGGGCAATTACGTATCATTAATTTCATTCTCTCCCAAGCTTGTGCAACATGTTCATGATCAAGTTGCTTAAAATTCATAATAACGTTTCTAAGGGTGATGATTTTAGTGGGAGGAAAATACTTAGAGATAAAAGCATCTTTGCACTTATTCCATGAATCAATACTATGTTTAGGCAAAGACGAAAACCAAGTTTTAGCACGATCTCTCAGGGAAAACATGAATAACTTCAGTTTAACAATATCATTATCCACATCTTTCTTCTTTTGAATATCACACAAATCAACAAAGTTGTTTAGATGGGTAGCGGCATCTTCACTAGGAAGGCCGGAAAACAGATCTTTCATGACAAGATTCAGCAAGGCAGCATTAATTTCACAAGAATCAGCATCGGTAAGACGAGTAATCGGAGTGCTAATAAAATAATTATTGTTGGTATTGGAAAAGTCACACATTTTAGTATTATATTGAGCCATCGTGACGAGCAAGCAATCCGACACACAAGCAAACAAGAAACAACCAAAAAATAGACGAACTAGAAAAGAGAAGAGGAACGGAAAAAGAGGGTGAATAAAATGGCAAGGGTGAAGTGGGGGAGAGGAAAACGAGAGGCAAATGGCAAATAATGTAATGCGAGGGATAAGAGTTTGTGATGGGTACTCGGTATGTCTTGACTTGTGCGTAGACTCCCCGACAACGGCGCCAGAAATCCTTCTTGCTACCTCTTTAGCACTGCGTTGGTTTTCCCTTGAAGAGGAAAGGATGATGCAACAAAGTAGCGTAAGTATTTCCCTTAGTTTTTGAGAACCAAGGTATCAATCCAGTAGGAGGCCACATGCAAGTCCCTCGTACCTACACAAACAAATAAGAACCTCGCAACCAACGCGATAAAGGGGTTGTCAATTCCTTCACGGTCACTTACGAGACTGAGATCTGATAGAGATAATAATGATATGATAAATATTTTTGGTATTTTTATGATATAGATTGAAAGTAAAGATTGCAAAATAAAAATATATTGGAAACTTATATGATGGGAAATAGACTCGGGGGCCATAGGTTTCACTAGTGGCTTCTCTCAAGATAGCACAAGTATTACGGTGGGTGAACGAATTACTGTTGAGCAATTGATAAAAAAGCGAATAATTATGAGAATATCTAGGCATGATCATGTATATAGGCATCACGTCCGTGATAAGTAGACCAACTCCTTCCTACATCTACTACTATTACTCCATGCATCGACCACTATCCAACATGGATCTAGAGTATCAAGTTCATAAGAACAGATAACACATTAGGTAAGATGACATGATGTAGAGGGATAGACTCAAGCAATATGATATAAACCCCATCTTTTTATCCTCGATGGCAACAATACAATACATGTCGTTTCCCTTTCTGTCACTGGGATCGAGCACCGCAAGATTGAACCCAAAGCTAAGCACTTCTCCCATTGCAAGAAAGATCAATCTAGTAGGCCAAACCAAACTGATAATTCAAAGAGACTTGCAAAGATAACCAATCATGCATAAAAGATTTCAGAGAAGAATCAAATATTGTTCATAGATAGACTTGATCATAAACCCACAATTCATCGGATCTCGACAAACACACCACAAAAAGAGTTACATCGAATAGATCTCCAAGAAGATCGAGGAGAACTTTGTATTGAGATTCAAAGAGAGAGAAGAAGCCATCTAGCTAATAACTATGGACCCGAAGGTCTGAAGTAAACTACTCACACATCATCGGAGGGGCCCCCTCCGGTGGAGCTCCCGAAAAGGCCCCAAGATGGGATCTCTTGGGTACAGAAGGTTGCGGCGGTGGAATTAGGGTTTCGTGGTGCTCCTGGATGTTTTCGGGGTATGTGAACATATATAGGAGGAAGAAGTAGGTCGGTTGAGCCACGAGGGGCCCACGAGGGGGAGGGCACACCTAGGGGGGTAGGCGCGCCCCCTGCCTCGTGGAGACCTTGTTCATTTCTTGATATCCACTCTAAGTCCTCTGGATCACGTTTGTTCCAAAAATCACGCTCCCGAAGGTTTCATTCCGTTTGGACTTCGTTTGATATTCTTTTTCTGCGAAACACTAAAATAGGAAAAAAAACAGCAATTTGCACTGGGCCTTGGGTTAATAGGTTAGTCCCACAAATAATATAAAAGTGTAAAATAAAGCCCATTAACATCCAAAACAGATAATACAATAGCATGGAACAATCAAAGATTATAGATACGTTGGAGACGTATAGAAAACAATTCTCATTTTTAACAGAAGCATGATAAAATACTGATTCTTTTTGCATAAGATTGATAAAAGAATTTCTTAGGCTTTCATAATTTTTCATAATTTTTGGAGTTACAAAAGTATTAGAAATATCCAGATTGCTACAGACTATTCTGTCTTTGATAGATTCTGTTTTCTATGTGTTATTTGCTTATTTTGATGAATCTATGAGTAGTATCGGGGGGTATGAACCATGGAAAGTTGGAATACAGTAGATAGTACACCAATATAAATAATGAATAAGTTCACAACAGTACCAAAAGTGGTGATTTATTTTCTTATACTAACGGAGCTTATGAGATTTTCTGTTGTGTTGTGAAGTTTTCAAGTTTTGGGTTAGGATTTGATGGACTATGGAACAAGTAGTGGCAAGAGCCTAAGCTTGGGGATGCCCAAGGCACCCCAAGGTAATATTCAAGGACAACCAAGAGCCTAAGCTTGGGGATGCCCCAGAAGGCATCCCCTCTTTCGTCTTCGTCTATCGGTAACTTTACTTGAGGCTATATTTTTATTCACCACATCATATGTGTTTTGCTTGGACCATCTTGTATGATTTGAGTCTTTGATTTTTAGTTTGTCACAATCATCCTTGTTGAACACACCTTTTGAGAGAGACATGCATGAATCATGATTTATTAGAATACTCTATGTGCTTCGCTTATATCTTTTGAGCTAGGCAATTTTGCTCTAGTGCTTCGCTTTTCTCTTTTTAGAGCACGGTGGTGGTTTTATTTTATAGAAACTAATGAACACTCATGCTTTACATATATTATTTTGAGAGTCTTTAAACAACATGGTAATTTTATTTGGTTATAAATTTAGTCCTAATATGATAGGCATCCAAGAGGGATATAATAAAAACTTTCATATAAAGTACATTGAATACTATGAGAAGTTTGATTCCTTATGATTGTTTTGAGATATGAAGATGGTGATATTAGAGTCATGCTAGTGAGTAGTTTTGAATTTGAGAAATACTTGTGTTGAGGTTTGTGAGTCCCGTAGCATGCACGTATGGTGAATCCTTATGTAATGAAGTTGGAGCATGAGATATTTTTGATTGTCTTCCTTATGAGTGGCGGTCGGGGACGAGCGATGGTATTTTCCTAGCAATCTATCCCCCTAGGAGCATGCACATAGTACTTTGTTTCGATGACTAATAGATTTTTGCAATAAGTATGTGAGTTCTTTATGACTAATGTTGAGTCCACGGATTATACGCACTCTCAACCTTCCACCATTGCTAGCCTCTCTAGTACCGCGCAACTTTCGCCGGTACCATAAACCCACCATATACCTTCCTCAAAACAGCCACCATACCTACCTATTATGGCATTTCCATAGCCATTCCGAGATATATTGCCATGAAACTTTCCACCATTCCGTTTATTATGACACACATCATCATTGTCATATTGCTTTACATGATCATGTAGTTGACATCGTATTTGTGGCAAAGCCACCTTTCATCATTTTTATATACATGTCATTCTTGAGTCATTGCACATCCTGGTACACCGCCGGAGGCATTCATATAGAGTCATATTTTGTTCTAGTATCGAGTTGTAATTTTTGAGTTGTAAGTAAATAAAAGTGTGATGATCTTCATTATTAGAGCATTGTCCCATGTGAGGAAATAAAAAGAGAGAGAAAAGGCCAAAATAAAAGAGAAGGCCCAAAAAAGAGAAAAAAATAGAAAATAAGAGAAGGGGCAATGTTACTATCCTTTTACCACACTTGTGCTTCAAAGTACCACCATGATCTTCATGATAGAGACTCTCCTATTTTGTCACTTTCATATACTAGTGGGAATTTTTCATTATAGAACTTTTCTTGTATATTCCAACGATGGGCTTCCTCAAATTGCCCTAGGTCTTCACGAGCAAGCAAGTTGGAGGCACACCCACTTAGTTTTTCTTTTGAGCTTTCATAAACTTATAGCTCTAGTGCATGCATTGCATGGAAATCTCTACTCACTCACATTGATATCTATTGATGGGCATCTCCATAGCCCGTTGATAGCCTAGTTGATGTGAGACTATCTCCTTTTTTGTCTTCTCCACAACCACCTTCTATTCCACCTATAGTGCTATGTCCATGGCTCATGCTCATGTATTGCGTGAAAGCTGAAAAGGTTTGAGAACATTAAAAGTATGAAACAATTGCTTGCCTTGTCATCGGGGTTGTGCATGATTTTAATATTTTGTGTCATGAAGATGGAGCATATCCACACTATATGATTTTGTAGGGATAAACTTTCTTTGGCCATGTTATTTTGAGAAGACATGATTACCTTGTTAGTATGCTTGAAGTATTATTGTTTTTATGTCAATATTAAACTTTGTTTTGAATCATACGAATCTGAACATTCATGCCATAATAAAGAAGTATTACATGGATAAATATGTTAGGTAGCATTCCACATCAAAAATTCCGTTTTTATCATTTACCTACTCGGGGACGAGCAGGAATTAAGATTGGGGATGCTTGATACGTCTCCAACGTATCTATAATTTTTTATTGTTCCATGCTATTATATTATCTGTTTTGGATGTTTTATATGCATTAATATGCTATTTTATATTATTTTTTGGGACTAACCTATTAACTGAGAGCCCAGTGCCAGTTCCTGTTTTTGAGTTTTGCAAAAAATGAATACCAAACGTAGTCCAAATGCAATAAAACCTCCACGACGATTTTTCTTGGACCAGAAAACAACAAGGAGACTTGGAGATGAACTCGGAAGAGCCATGAGGCGGACACAAGGACGGAGGGCGCGCCCAGGGAGTAGGGCGCGCCCCCACCCTTGTGGGCCCCTCGTGCACCTCCTAACCTAATTTCTGCGCATATATATTCCCATATATCCCCAAACCAACAGAGGCGTCCACGAAAACACTTTTCCACCGCCGCAACTTTCTGTACCCGTGAGATCCCATCTAGGGACCTTTTCCGGCGTCCTGCCGCAGGGGGATTCGATCATGGAGGGCTTCTACATCAACTCTATTGCCCTTCTGATGAAGCGTGAGTAGTTTACCATACACCTACGGGTCCATAACTAGTAGCTAGATGGCTTTTCCATCTCTCTTTGATTCTCAATACCATGTTCTCCTCGATGTTCTTGGAGATCTATTGGATGTAATACTCTTTTGTAGTGTGTTTTCCGAGATCCGATGAATTGTGGATTTATGATCAGCTTATCTATGAATATTATTTGAATCTCCTCTAAATTATTTTATGCATGATTTGATATCTTTGTAATTCTCTTCGAACTATCGGTTTGGTTTGGCCAACTAGATTGGTTTTTGTTGCAACGGGAGAAGTTCTTAGCTTTGGGTTCAATCTTGCGGTGTCGTTTCCCAGTGACAGTAGGGGCAGCAAGGCACGTATTGTATTGTTGCCATCGAGGATAAAAGGATGGGGTTTTCATCATATTGCTTGAGTTAATTCCTCTACATAATTTCATCTTGCTCAACGCGTTACTCTATTCTTTATGAACTTAATACTCTAGATGCATGCTGGATAACGGTCGATGTGTGGAGTAATAGTAGTAGATGCAGAATCGTTTCGGTCTACTTGACACGGACATGATGCCTATATTCATTATCATTGCCTTAGATATCATCATAACTTTGTGCTTTTCTATCAATTCCTCGGCAGTAATTTGTTCACCCACCGTATTATTTTCTATCTTGAGAGAAGCCACTAGTGAAACCTATGGCCCCTGGGTCCATTTTCCATCATATAAGTTTCCGATCTACTATTTTGCAATCTTTTACTTTCTGATCTATAAACCAAGGTTGATAATATAATAGCATGGAACAATCAAAAATTACAGATACGTTGGAGACGTATCAAGCATCCCCAAGCTTAATTCCTGTTCGTCCTCGAGTAGGTAAATGATAAAAACAGAATTTTTGATGTGGAATGCTTCCTAACATATTTCTCAATGTAATTTTCTTTATTGTGGCATGAATGTTCAGATCCGAACGATTCAAGATAAAAAGTTTAATATTGACATAAAAATAATAATACTTCAAGCATACTAACTAAGCAATCATGTCTTCTCAAAATAACATGGCCAAAGAAAGTTCATCCCTACAAAATCATATAGTTTGGTCATGCTCCATTTTCGTCACACAAGAATGCTCTCATCATGCACAACCCCGATGACAAGCCAAGCAATTGTTTCACACTTTAGTAATCTCAAACTTTTTTCAACTTTCACGCAATACATGAGCGTGAGCCATGGATATAGCACTATGGGTGGAATAGAATATGATGAAGGGGGTTATGTGGAGAAGACAAAAAAGGAGAAAATCTCACATCGACGTGGCTAATCAATGGGCTAGGGAGATGCCCATCAATTGATGTCAATGCAAGTAGTAGGGATTGCCATGCAACGAATGCACAAGAGCTATAAATGTATGAAAGTTCAACAAAAGAAACTAAGTGGGTGTGCATCCAACTTGCTTGCTCACGAAGACCTAAGGCACTTGAGGAGGCCCATTATTGGAATATACAAGCCAAGTTCTATAATGAATAATTCCCACTAGTATATGAAAGTGACAAAACAAGAGACTCTCTATCATGAAGATCATGGTGCTACTTTGAAGCACAAGTGTGGGAAAAAAGGATAGTAGCATTGTCCCCCTTTTACTTTTTTATTTGGACTTTTTATTTTTTTATTTGGCCTTTTTTTGGGACAATGCTCTATTAATGATGATCATCACACTTCTATTTATTTACAACTCAAAGATTACAACTCGATACTAGAACAAATTATGACTCTATATGAGTGCCTCCGGCGGTGTACCGGGATGGGCAATGAATCAAAAGTGACATGTATGATAAATTATGCATGGTGGCCCTGCCACAAATACAATGTCAACTACATGATCATGCAAGGCAATATGACAATGATGATGCGTGTCATAATAAACGGAACGGTGGAAAGTTGCATGGCAATATATATATTGGAATGGCTATGGAAATGCCATAATAGGTAGGTATGGTGGCTGTTTTGAGGAATATATAAGGAGGTTTATGTGTGATAGAGCGTATCATATCACGGGGTTTGGATGCACCGGTGAAGTTTGCACCAACTGTCAAGGTGAGAAAGGGTAATGCATGGTACCGAAGAGGCTAGCAATGATGGAAGGGTGAGAGTGCGTATAATCCATGGACTCAACCTTAGTCATAAAGAACTCACATACTTATTGCAAAAGTCTACAAGTCCTCAAAAAGCAAGTATTATGCGCATGCTCCTAGGGTGATAGATTGGTAGGAAAAGACCATCGCTCGTCCCTGACCACCACTCTTAAGGAAGACAATCAAATAACACCTCATGTTTCAAAATTTTTACACAACGTTTACCGTACGTGCATGCTACGGGACTTGCAAACTTCAACACAAGTAGTCCTCAAATTCACAACTACTCAACTAGCACAACTTTGATATCACTATCTCCATATCTCCAAACAATCATCAAGTATCAAACTTCTCTTAGTATTCAATGCACTAATATGAAAGTTTTTATTATGCCTAAAAGCAAATTGCCATGTTGTTCTAAAGGACTCTCAAAATAATATAAGTGAAGCATTAGAGATCAATTATTTCTATAAAATAGAACCACCAGCGTGCTCTAAAAGGATGTAAGTGAAGCACTAGAGCAAATGACAAACTACTCCGAAAGATATAAGTGAAGATCAATGAGTGGTCAAATAATTATGCAACCATGTGAAGACTCTATAACATTTAATAATTTCAGATCTTGGTATTTTATTCAAACAGCAAGCAAAAATAAATAAAATAAAATGACGCTCCAAGCAAAACACATATCATGTGGTGAATAAAAATATATCTCCATGTAAAGTTACCGATGAATGAAGACGAAAGAGGGGATGCCTTCCGGGGCATCCCCAAGCATAGGCTTTTTGGTGTCCTTGGATTTTACCTTGGGGTGCCTTGGAAATCCCCAATATTAGGCTTTTTCCACTCCTTATTCCTTAGCCCATCGAATCTTCACCCAAAACTTGAAAACTTCACAACACAAAACTTAACAGAAAACTCGTAAGCTCCGTTAGTATAAGAAAATAAATCACCACTTAAGTACTATTGTGAACTCATTCTAAATTCATATTGGTGTAATATCTAATGTATTCCAACTTCTCTATGGTTCATACCCTCCGATACTACTCATAGATTCATCAAAATAAGCAAACAACACATAGAGAATAGAATCTGTCAAAAACAGAACAGTCTGTAGTAATCTGCAGGTTTCGAATACTTCTGTAACTCCAAAAATACTGAGCAATTAGGAAGTCCTAGGAAATGTGTTTATTAATCTACCTCAAGTAGAATTAGTATTTTATCGCTCTCTGGTAAAAAATGAAAATTATTCTCGTGGGCGCATACTTTCTGTTTTTTACAGCAAGATCAAATAACAATCACCCAAGAAGATCCTAAAGGCTTTACTTGGCACAAACACTAATTAAAACATAAAAAACACAATCATAACAGAGGATAGATGATTAATTTATTACTAAACAGGAACAAAAAGCAAGGAGCAAAAATAAAATTGGGTTGCCTCCCAATCAAGCGCTATCGTTTAACGCCCCTAGCTAGGCATAATGATTTCAATGATGCTCACATAAAAGATAAGAATTGAAACATAAAGAGAGCATCATGAAGAATATGACTAGCACATTTAAGTCTAACCCACTTCCTATGCATAGGGATTTTGTGAGCAAACTACTTGTGGGAACAAGAATCAACTTGCATAGGAAAGCAAAACAAGCATAACTTTAAGATTTTAAGCACATAGAGAGGGAACTTGATATTATTGCAATTCCTATGAGCATATATTCCTCCCTCATAATAATTTTCAGTAGCATCATGAATGAATTCAACAATATAACCATCACATAAAGCATTCTTTTCATGATCTACAAGTATGCAAAGTTGACACTCTTCCAAAGTTGTGGGATTAACATTAACTAAAGTCATGATCTCTCCAAACCCACTTTCATAATTATCACAATAAGATTCAACACCTTCCAAAATAGTGGGATCATTACTTCCTAAAGTTGACACTCTTCCAAACCCACTTTCATCAATATAATCATCATAAATAGGAGGCATGCTATCATCAAAATAAATTTGCTCATCAAAACTTGGGGGACAAAAAATAGCATCTTCATCAAACATAGCATCCCCAAGCTTGTGGCTTTGCATATCATCAGCATCATAGATATTCAAAGAATTCATACTAACAACATTGCAATCATGCTCATCATTCACATATTTTATGCCAAGCATTCTATGTAATTCTTCTTCTAGTACTTGAGCACAATTTTCATTCCCATCATTTTCACGAAAGACATTAAAAAGATGAAGCATATGAGGCCACCTTAATTCCATTTTTTGTAATTTTATTTTATAAACTAAACTAGTGATAAAACAAGAAACTGAAAGCTTCGATTGCAAGAGCTAAAGATATACCTTCAAGCTCTAACCTCCCCAGCAACGGCGCCAGAAAAGAGCTTGATGTCTACTACACAACCTTCTTCTTGTAGACGCTGTTGGGCCTCCAAGTGCAGAGGTTTGTAGGACAGTAACAAATTTCCCTCAAGTGGATGACCTAAGGTTTATCAATCCATGGGAGGCGTATGATGAAGATGGTCTCTCTCAAGCAACCCTGGAACCAAATAACAAAGACTCTCTTGTGTCCCCAACACACCCAATACAATGGTAAATTGTATATGTGCACTAGTTCGGCGAAGAGATGGTGATACAAGTGCAATATGGATGGTAGATATAGGTTTTTGTAATCTGAAAATATAAAAACAGAAAGGTAACTAATGATAAAACTGAGCATAAACGGTATTGCAATGCTAGTAAACAAGGCCTAGGGTTCATACTTTCACTAGTGCAAGTTCTCTCAACAATAATAACATAATTGGATCATATAACTATCCCTCAACATGCAACAAAGAGTCACTCCAAAGTCACTAATAGCGGAGAACAAACGAAGAGATTATTGTAGGGTATGAAACCACCTCAAAGTTATTCTTTCGGATCGATCTATTCAAGAGTTCGTACTAGAATAACACCTTAAGACACATATCAACCAAAACCCTAATGTCACCTAGATACTCCAATGTCACCTCAATTATTCGTGGGTATGATTATACGATATGCATCAAACAATCTCAGATTCATCTATTCAACCAAAACAAAGTATTTCCAAGAGTGCCGCAAAGTTTCTACCGGAGAGTCAAGACAAAAACGTGTGCCAACCCCTATGCATAAGTTCACGAGGTCACGGAACTCGCAAGTTGATCACCAAAACATACGTCAAGTGGATCACATGATATCCCATTGTCACCACAGATAAGCACGTGCAAGACATACATCAAGTGTTCTCAAATCCTTAAAGAGCCAATCTGATAAGATAACTTCAAAGGGAAAACTCAATCCATTACAAGAGAGTAGAGGGGGAGAAACATCATAAGATCCAACTATAATAGAAAAGCTCGCGATACATCAAGATCGTGCCAACTCAAGAACACGAGAGAGAGAGATCAAACACATAGCTACTGGTACATACCCTCAGCCCCGAGGGTGAACTACTCCCTCCTCGTCATGGAGAGCGTCGGGATGATGAAGATGACCACCGGTGAGGGATCCCCCCTACGGCAGGGTGCTAGAATGGGTCTAGATTAGTTTTCGGTGGCTACGGAGGCTTTTGGCGGCGGAACTCCCGATCTATTCTGTTCCGTGATGTTTTTAGGGTATATGGACATGTATACGCGAAAGAAGTCGGTCAGGGGAGCCACGAGGGGCCCACGAGGGTGGGGGCGCGCCCAGGGGGTAGGGTGCCCCTCCCTGCCTCGTGGCCACCTCGACGCTTCCCTGACGTCCACTCCAAGTCTCATGGATTGCTTCCGTTCCGAAAATAAGTTCCATGAAGTTTCAGGTCAATTGGACTCCGTTTGATTTTCCTTTTCTGCGATACTCTAAAACAAGGAAAAAAATAGAAACTGGCACTGGGCTCTTGGTTAATAGGTTAGTCCCAAAAATCATATAAAATAGCATAGTAATGCATATAAAACATCCAAGGTTGATAATATAATATCATGGAACAATCAAAAATTACAGATATGTTGGAGACGTATCAAGCATCCCCAAGCTTAATTCCTGCTCGTCTCGAGTAGGTAAATGATAAAAACAGAATTTTTGATGTGGAATGCTTCCTAACATATTTCTCAATGTAATTTTCTTTATTGTGGCATGAATGTTCAAATCCGAAAGATTCAAGATAAAAAGTTTAATATTGACATAAAAATAATAATACTTCAAGCATCCTAACTAAGCAATCATGTCTTCTCAAAATAACATGGCCAAAGAAATTTCATCCCTACAAAATCATATAGTTTGGTCATGCTCCATTTTCGTCACACAAGAATGCTCTCATCATGCACAACCCCGATGACAAGCCAAGCAATTGTTTCACACTTTAGTAATCTCAAACTTTTTTCAACTTTCACGCAGTACATGAGCGTGAGCCATGGATATAGCACTATGGGTGGAATAGAATATGATGAAGGGGGTTATGTGGAGAAGACAAAAAGGAGAAAATCTCACATCGACGCGGCTAATCAATGGGCTAGGGAGATGCCCATCAATTGATGTCAATGAAAGGAGTAGGGATTGCCATGCAACAGATGCACTAGAGCTATAAATGTATGAAAGCTCAACAAATGAAACTAAGTGGGTGTGCATCCAACTTGCTTGCTCACGAAGACCTAAGGCACTTGAGGAGGCCCATTGTTGGAATATACAAGCTAAGTTCTATAATGAAAAATTCCCAGTAGTATATGAAAGTGACAAAACAAGAGACTCTCTATCATGAAGATCATGGTGCTACTTTGAAGCACAAGTGTGGAAAAAACGGATAGTAGCATTGTCCCTTTTTTATCTGGCCTTTTTATTCTTTTATTTAGCCATTTTTTTGGGACAATGCTCTATTAATGATGATCATCGCAGTTCTATTTTTTTACAACTCGAAGATTACAACTCGATACTAGAACAAAGTATGACTCTATATGAGTGCCTCCCGCAGTGTACCGGGATGGGCAATGAATCAAGAGTGACATGTATGATAAATTATGCATGGTGGCCCTACCAAAAATACGATGTCAACTACATGATCATGCAAGGAAATATGACAATGATGATGCGTGTCATAATAAACGGAATGGTGGAAAGTTGCATGGTAATATATCTCGGAATGGCTATGGAAATGCCATAATAGGTAGGTATGGTGGCTGTTTTGAGGAAGATATAAGGAGGTTTATGTGTGATAGAGCGTATCGTATCACGGGGTCTGGATGCACCGGCGAAGTTTGCACCAACTCTCAAGGTGAGAAAGGGTAATGCACGGTACCGAAGAGGCTAGCAATGATGGAAGGGTGAGAGTGCGTATAATCCTTGGACTCAGCATTAGTCATAAAGAACTCACATACTTATTGCAAAAGTCTACAAGTCCTCAAAAAGCAAGTATTACGCGCATTCTCCTAGGGGGATAGATTGGTAGGAAAAGACAATCGCTCGTCCCCGGCCGCCACTCATAAGGAAGACAATCAAATAAGACCTCATGTTTCAAATTGGTTACACAACGTTTACCATACGTGCATGCTACGGGACTTGCAAACTTCAACACAAGTATTCCTCAAATTCACAACTACTCAACTAGCACAACTTTGATATCACTATCTCCATATCTCAAAACAATCATCAAGTATCAAACTTCTCTTAGTATTCAATGCACTAATATGAAAGTTTTTATTATGCCTAAAAGCAAATTGCCATGTTGTTCTAAAGGACTCTCAAAATAATATAAGTGAAGCATGAGAGATCAATTATTTCTATAAAATAGAACCACCACCGTGCTCTAAAAGGATGTAAGTCAAGCACTAGAGCAAATGACAAACTACTCCGAAAGATATAAGTGAAGATCAATGAGTGGTCAAATAATTATGCAACTATGTGAAGACTCTATAACATTTAATAATTTCAGATCTTGGTATTTTATTCAAACAGCAAGCAAAAATAAATAAAATAAAATGACGCTCCAATTAAAACACATATCATGTGCTGAATAAAAATATAGATCCAAGTAAAGTTACCGATGAACGAAGACGAAAGAGGGGATGCCTTATAGGGAATCCCCAAGCTTAGGCTTTTTGGTGTCCTTGGATTTTACCTTGGGGTGCCTTGGAAATCCCCAAGCTTAGGCTTTTCCCACTCCTTGTTCCTTAGGCCATCGAATCTTCACCCAAAACTTGAAAACTTCACAACACAAAACTTATCAGAAAACTCGTAAGCTCCGTTAGTATAAGAAAATAAATCACCACTTAAGTACTGTTGTGAACTCATTCTAAATTCATATTGGTGTAATATCTACTGTATTCCAACTTCTCTATGGTTCATACCCTCCGATACTACTCATAGATTCATCAAAATAAGCAAACAACACATAGAGAATAGAATCTATCAAAAACAGAACATTCTGTAGTAATCCGTAGGTTTCGAATACTTCTGTAACTCCAAAAATCTTGAGAAATTAGGAAGTCCTAGGAAATTTGTTTATTAATCTTCCTCAAGTAGAATTGGTATTTTATCGCTCTCTGGTAAAAAATGAAAATTATTCTCGTGGGCGCATACTTTCTGTTTTTTACAGCAAGATCAAATAACAATCACCCAAGAAGATCCTAAAGGCTTTACTTGGCACAAACACTAATTAAAACATAAAAAACACAATCATAACAGAGGATAGATGATTAATTTATTACTAAACAGGAACAAAAAGGAAGGAGCAAAAATAAAATTGGGTTGCCTCCCAATCAAGCGCTATCGTTTAACGCCCCTAGCTAGGCATAATGATTTCAATGATGCTCACATAAAAGATAAGAATTGAAACATAAAGAGAGCATCATGAAGAATATGACTAGCAAATTTAAGTCTAACCCACTTCCTATGCACAGGGATTTTGTGAGCAAACTACTTGTGGGAACAAGAATCAACTTGCATAGGAAAGCAAAACAAGCATAACTTTAAGATTTTAAGCACATAGAGAGGGAACTTGATATTATTGCAATTCCTACGAGCATATATTCCTCACTCATAATAATTTTTAGTAGCATAATGAATGAATTCAACAATATAACCATCACATAAAGCATTCTTTTCATGATCTACAAGTATGCAAAGTTGACACTCTTCCAAAATAGTGGGATTAACATTAACTAAAGTCATGATCTCTCCAAACCCACTTTCATAATTATCACAATAAGATTCAACACCCTCCAAAATAGTGGGATCATTACTTCCTAAAGTTGACACTCTTCCAAATCCACTTTCATCAATATAATCATCATAAATAGGAGGCATGCTATCATCAAAATAAATTTTCTCATCAAAACTTGGGGGACAAAAAATAGCATCTTCATCAAACATAGCATCCCCAAGCTTGTGGCTTTGCATATCATCAACATCATAGATATTCAAAGAATTCATACTAACAACATTACAATCATGCTCATCATTCACATATTTTATGCCAAGCATTCTATGTAATTCTTCTTCTAGTACTTGAGCACAATTTTCATTCCCATCATTTTCACGAAAGACATTAAAAATAAGAAGCATATGAGGCCACCTTAATTCCATTTTTTGTAATTTTATTTTATAAACTAAACTAGTGATAAAACAAGAAACTAAAAGCTTCGATTGCAAGATCTAAAGATATACCTTCAAGCGCTAACCTCCCCGGCAACGGCGCCAGAAAAGAGCTTGATGTCTACTACACAACCTTCTTCTTGTAGACGTTGTTGGGCCTCCAAGTGCAGAGGTTTGTAGGACAGTAGAAAATTTCCCTCAAGTGGATGGCCTAAGGTTTATCAATCCGTGGGAGGCGTAGGATGAAGATGGTCTCTCTCAAGCAACCCTGCAACCAAATAACAAAGAGTCTCTTGTGTCCCCAACACACCCAATACAATGGTAAATTGTATAGGTGCACTAGTTCGGCGAAGAGATGGTGATACAAGTGCAATATGGATGGTAGATATAGGTTTTTGTAATCTAAAAATATAAAAACAGCAAGGTAACTAATGATAAAACTGAGCGTAAACGGTATTGCAATGCTAGTAAACAAGGCCTAGTGTTCATACTTTCACTAGTGCAAGTTATCTCAACAATAATAACATAATTGAATCATATAACTATCCCTCAACATGCAACAAAGAGTCACTCCAAAGTCACTAATAGCGGAGAACAAACGAAGAGATTATTGTAGGGTATGAAACCACCTCAAAGTTATTATTTCGGATCGATCTATTCAAGAGTTCGTACTAGAATAACACCTTAAGAAACATATCAACCAAAAACCTAATGTCACCTCAAGTATCCGTGGGTATGATTATACGATATGCATCAAACAATCTTAGATTCATCTATTAAACCAACACAAAGTACTTCAAAGAGTGCCCCAAAGTTTCTACTGGAGAGTCAAGACAAAAACGTGTTCCAACCCCTATGCATAAGTTCACGAGGTTACGGAACTCGCAAGTTGATCACCAAAACATACATCAAGTGGATCGCATGATATCCCATTGTCGCCATAGATAAGCACATGCAAGACATACATCAAGTGTTCTTAAATCCTTAAAGAGTCAATCCGATAAGATAACTTCAAAGGGAATACTCAATCCATTACAAGAGAGTAGAGGGGGAGAATCATCATAAGATCCAAGTATAATAGCAAAGCTAGCGATACATCAAGATCGTGCCAACTCAAGAACACGAGAGAGAGAGAGATCAAACACATAGCTACTAGTACATACCCTCAGCCCCGAGGGTGAACTACTCCCTCCTCGTCATGGAGAGCGCTGGGATGATGAAGATGACCACCGATGAGGGATCCCCCCTCCGGTAGGGTACCGGAACGGGTCTAGATTGGTTTTCGATGGCTACGGAGGCTTCTGGCGGCGGAACACCTGATCTATTCTGTTCCCTGATGTTTTTAGGGTATATGGACATATATAGGCGAAATAAGTCAGTCAGGGGAGCCACGAGGGGCCCACGAGGGTGGGGGGCGCGCCCAGGGGGTAGGGCGCGCCTCCCTGCCTCGTGGCCACCTCGAAGATTCCCTGACGTCCACTCCAAGTCTCATGGATTGCTTCCGTTCCAAAAATAAGTTCCGTTAAGTTTCAGGTTAATTGGACTCCGTTTGATTTTCCTTTTCTGCGATACTCTAAAACAAGGGGAAAAACAGAAATTGGCACTAGGCTCTAGGTTAATAGGTTAGTCCCAAAAATCATATTAAATAGCATAGTAATGCATATAAAACATCCAAGGTTTATAATATAATAGCATGGAACAATAAAAAATTATAGATATGTTGGAGACGTATCACTATCTCTATCAGGTCTCACTTTTGCAAGTAACCGTGAGGGGATTGAACACCCCTTTATCGCGTTGAGTGCATGTTGTTTGATTGTTTGTGCAGGTATTCGGTGACTTGTGCATTGTCTCATACTGGATTGATACCTTGGTTCTCAAACTGAGGGAAATACTTATCTCTACTTTGCTGCATCACCCTTTCCTCTTCAAGGAAAAAACCAACGCAAGCTCAAGAAGTAGCACGTATCTATATCTTATGAAGTATTCATGCTGTTGTATTATCATTCTTGGATTTCTTACAATCATTTTATAGCAACTTTATATCATTTTTTGGACTAACCTATTGACATAGTGCCCAGTGCTAGTTGCTATTTTTGCTGGTTTCTTACATCGCAGAAAATCAATACCAAACGGAGTCCAAACGCAGCGAAATTTTTTGGAGAATTTTTATGGACCAGAAGACATAACTTGGGCCAAAGAAGTACCAGAGGTGTGCCCCGAGGGGGAACAACCCACCTGGGCGCGCCTGGGGGCCTAGACACACACTGGTGGGTTGTGCCCACCTCAGTGGCCTCCCGCACCGCCTCTTCGCCCTATAAATTTCGAAATATTCCAAAAACCCTAGGGGAGTCAATAGATCCCGCCGCTGCAAGCCTCAGTAGCCACGAAAAACCAATCTATACCCATTTCGACACCATACTGTAGGGGGAAATCATCACCGGTCACCATCTTCATCATCCCGGCAGCCATCATGATGAGGAGGGAGTAGTCCACCCTCGGGGCCGAGGGTTTGTACTAGTAGCTATGTGTTTAATCTCTCTATCTCTCTCTCTCTCTTTCGTGTTCTTGAGATGTATGATCTTGACACTACAAAAAAGACACATCCGTGACATTTTGGCCCGAAGGAATTTTTTTGCTGTCATACTTATGACACTTCTATGACGATAATTGTGACAAAACCCGGTATCATCATAGATGTGGTGCGCTCCTACTTCTATGACAAAAAATCATGACAAAAAATGGGCTTTTCATCCTAGGTGGGCCAAAGACGCACCTGCATGACATTCTTTGGGCCATCCATGATGGAAAAAATTGTGGTAGAAGTGAGGGCGAGGAAAATTTCGGGGACTTCTTGATTACGGTGGGTAGTCGGGGCCGAGCGATGCACGGAGGGATTGCCCGTTTCTCTCGTACACGTACGCACGTGGGTGCGAGGCGTTGGGCTCTAACTGAACCCGAGCGAGGCATTCGTTTACTGAACTCGAGCGATTGCACTGGCTATGTTACTGAACCCGAGCGATCGATCCCTTGGCTGTTAACTGAACCCGAGCGATTCCTTTGCTACTGCTGCTAACTAAAGTCGATCGAACCTGCTGCCTCTTGATGAACAATGACCGTTTTGGGGGGTTGGATGAACAGTTCCCTGTGGGGGGTGGATGAACAGGACCCCATGATAGTAGTAGGCCGTTGCCACTGGATGAACAGGACCCCGATCGAGAGGAGGCCGCCACACCCGAGCCGGTTGGGGGTGGCTGAACAGGATCCCGTGGAGGGCTGGTTGAACAGTAGCCGGTGGAGGGTGGAATGAACAAGACCCTGTGGAGGGCTGGTTGAATAGTAGTCTGCGGAGGGCTAGTTGAACAGTAGTCGGTGGAGGCTGGATGAACAGGACCCCCGTGGATGAACAATAGCTGGTGGAGGCTGGAGGAAGTCGACGGTGGATGAACAGTAGCCCATGGAGGCTGGAGCGAGGTAGTAGACGGTGGATGGACAGTAGGCCGTGGAGTCTCGTTTTGCGGTACGCCACACCCCTCTTGATGAACAGGACCCCGTTTCGACCGTAGGTGCTCCAACACAAGTCTGTTTCCTCCATTTTATGGTACGCCACACCCCTCTCAATCAACAGCACCCTGTTTCTACCGTAGGAGCTCAAACACAAGTCCATTTCCTCTGTTTTGCTGGTCGCCAGACCCCTCTCGATGAACAGGATCCCGTTTCGACCATAGCCGGTCGAACAGAAGGTCGTTTCCTCCATTCTATTGTACGCTAGATCCTGTTTTGGCTGTTCCGTCCAAACCAGTTGGCTCCCGTTGAACATGACACATTCTGACCCAGTCGTCGCAGAGAGACAGATCGACTAGTATGTACGTACATGTTCCCGACCAGACATAAAACACTACGTACGCTTTGACCGGGTGGGTCCCAGCTGTCAGGGAGGATAAGGACGCACTTCCTTGCGTGCAAAGATATTGCTGGTGGGTCCCAGTTGTTAGGGGGAAGAATCATTTTTTTGCCCATAATATGGACGCACTTGCGTGCGAAGATGTAGCTGGTGGGTCCATCTGTCAGCCTCACCGCATATAGTCCTCTTCCAATGGCTGTCATCCGTTGACCACGTAGACCACACCGTGCAGAAAACACCCAGGCGGTGGACGACGGCGAGGCCTAGTGTTTCTACAATTCTGAAATCTTTATGTGATGTGCTTGGTCTTACCGATATTAAAGAGTGTTCTTTAAATTTGCACTTGGCGGATTCTACTATTAAAAAGCCTATGGGAAGAATTAATGATGTTCTTATTCTTGCAAATAGGAATTATGTGTCCATAGATTTTATTGTTCTAGATACTGATTGCAATCCGTCTTGTCCAATTATTCTTGGTAGACCATTTTACGCACTATCGGTGCCATGATTTATATGAAAGAAGGCAATATTAAGTTCCAATTTCCACTAAGTAAGGGTATGTAACACTTCCCTAGAACAAGAATTAGGCCACCATATGAATCAATCATGAGGGCATCTTATGGATCTAGAACCAAAGATGACAAAACTTAGATCCTCGCTTTATGCCTAGCTAGGGGCGCGAAACAATAGCGCTTGTTGGGAGGCAACCCAATGAATAAATTTTATTTTTGTCTTTTGCTTCCTGTTCTTGAGTGTTAGCACAATTATGCTACTGTTATTATTGTGTTTTTTGTGTTTTAATTAGTGTTTGAGCCAAGTAAAGCCTTTAGGATCTTCTTGGGTGATAATTGACTTGATCTTGTTGAAAAACAGAAACTTTTGCGCTCAAGAAAATAATTTTTGTTTTTAACAAAAGCGTGATAAAATACCAATTCTTTTTTGCAGAAGGTTAATATACAATTTTCACAGGGCTTCCTAATTTTTCAGAATTTTTGGAGTTACAAAAGTATTCGAAATACCCAGATTTCTACAGACTGTTCTGTTTTTGATAGATTCTGTTTTCTTTGCGTTATGTGCTTGTTTTGATGATTCTATGGTTTTCTTTAAAGAGTTTTTGCCATATAAAAGTTGAAAAATAGTAGATAGAATGCAAGAATAAAATATGAATTGGTTTTGTGACAACACTTATAGTAGTGATTTGTTTTCTTATACTAACGGATCACACGAAGGTTTGTTGAGTTTTGTGTGATTGAAGTTTTCAAGTTTTGAGTTATCTTACGATGGATGAAGGAATAAGGAGTAAGAAGAGTCTAAGATTGGGGATGACCACAGAATCCCAAGCCATTATCAAAATAGAAGCAAGCAACTAAGCTTGGGGATGCCCCGAGTGGCATCCCCTCTTTCTTCTAACGACCATCGGTATTTTACTCGAAGCTATATTTTTATTCGTCACATACTATGAGTTTTGCTTGGATCGTCTTGTATGATATGAGTCTTTGATTGTTTTGTTTTGTGTTTGAAGTCTTGAATCCTTGCTGGACACACCTATTTGAGAGATCCAAAATTATGCCATGACTTATTAGAATTGCTCTCTATGCTTCACTTAAATCTTTATGAGCTATGGAATTGCTCTAGTGCTTCACTTATATCTTTTTGAGCATGGTGTGCTTTAGTATTTTTGAAGAAATGCTCTCTTGATTCACTTAGATTTATTTTGGAGTAGTAATATTTTTAAGAAATTATCTCTTGCTTCACTTAAGTTAAGTTGAGAGAAAGAAATATTATGCTCATGATCTTCACTTATATTTGTTTGAGCTTATCAAAAGCAACGCATGAAAATTAGTTCCAAAGTGATAGATATCCAAGAAGGATATAATAAAAACTTTCATGAAGGTCATTGGACGAAATAAACTTGATTCCTTGTAATAGTTTTGAGATATGATGATATGATATGAGAGTCATGTTGATGAGTAATTATGCTTTAGTAAGAATATTAGTGTTAAGGTTTGTGATTCCCTATGCAAGCACGAAAGTCAATAGTTATGCAATGAAATTACATCCTACTTGTGGTGCATTATTCACTGTTAATTATGCTTAATGCTCGCTTATGAGATTATTCGTTTCTTGGTTGGCCGCTTCTCAATCTTTTGCTAGCCTTCATTTTGCACTAAGTATGATCACTACTTCTGCATCCAAAATCCTTTAAACCAGTTTTGCCATATGAGTCCACTATACCTATCTATATGTGGTATTCTTTTGCCGTTCTAAGCAAATTTGTATGTGCCATCTCTAATTTTCAAAATAAATTTCTCTTTTGTGTGCTCGTACCACTCATGAAACGGTAGGGGGTGGCTCATATTTTCCATGCTAGATGTGTTATTCTCACGATGAGTGTTTATTCACTTGTCATCGCACGAGAGTAAGGCAAAGGTATTAGGGATGCCCAGTCCCAAAATGAAAAATGAATTTACTTTATGTTGTCAAATAATAAATTCCTTGCAAAGTGATGGCATGGAAGGCGCCCGTGGATACGGTTAGCCATGGAAAGTGAAAGTATGATGGAAAAAGGATTAAACTTTAATTTCTGTTTGGGAACCTCCTATGATATATCTAGCATGGAAAGTGTGGGGAACTCTAAGTCATTTTCATTGTGGGAAAAGTATGCCTCTCAAAATGTTTTTATCTCTCAATTTTCGCTTTGAGCTCTGGCACCTCTAGAAATCCCTACTTCCCTCCGCGAAGGGCCTTTCTTTTACTTTATGCAATTTTATTTTTTAATTTGAGTCTCCATCTTCTCTTATAAAGCACCAACTAGGGGGCACTATGATCGTACTTGAGCATTGGGTGTAGCTAATATGCGAGTGTGCTTTGTGAATGGATCAATGATTGAGCATGATGGGCTAGGGATAACTTATCTTAGCGTTGATATTTTGAAAGACATGGTTGCTTGCTGATATGCTTGAGTATTTAAGTCTCATGCCAAAACTAGACTATTGATTTGAATCGTATGGAAGTCCAAGTGTCGATGCTATAAAGAAAATGAGATGACATGTTAGGCAGCATTCCAGATTAAAAAATTCTGTTTTTATCATTTACCTACTCGAGGACAAGCAGGAATTAAGTTTGGGGATGCTGATACGTCTCCAACGTATCTATAATTTTTGATTGTTCCATGCTATTATATTATCATTCTCGGATGCTTTATAATCATTTTATAGTCATTTTATATCATATTTTGGTACTAACCTATTGACATAGTGCCAAGTGCCAGTTGCTGCTTTTTGCATGTTTTTTACATCGCAAGTAATCAATATCAAATGGAGTCCAACTGTAGCAAAACTTTTCTGGATTTTTTTGGACCAGAAGACATCCAATGGGCTGGAGAAGCACCTGGAGGGTGCTCCGAGGGGAGCACAACCCACTAGGGCGCGCCTGGAGGCCCAGGCGCGCCCTGGTGGGTTGTGCCCACCTCGGGTGCCCCCTGAACCGCCTATTTACTCTATAAATACCCCAATATTTCATAAACCCTAGGGGAGTCGACGAAAATTAATTCTAGCCGCTGTAGGTTCAAGAAACACCAGATCCAATCTAGACACCATCACAGAGGGGTGCATCATGTCCATTGGTGCCTCTCCGATGAGGCGTGAGTAGTCTTTTGTAGACCTTCGGGTCCGTAGTTAGTAGCTAGATGGCTTCCTCTCTCTCGTTTGATTCTCAATACAATGGTCTCTTGGAGATCCATATGATGTAATTCTTTTGCGGTGTGTTTGTTGGGATCCGATGAACTTTGAGTTTATGATCAGATCTATCTCCTTTTATCCATGAAAGTTATTTGAGTCTTCTTTGATCTCTTATATGCATGATTGCTTATAGCCTCATATTTATTCTCCGATATTTGGGTTTTGTTTGGCCAACTTGATCTATTTATCTTGCAACGGGAAGAGGTGCTTTGTGATGGGTTCGATCTTACGGTGCTTGATCCCAGTGACAGAAGAGGAACCGACACATATGTATTGTTTCCATTAAGGATAACAAGATGGGGTCTATTTCTACATAAAAAGATCTTGTCTACATCATGTCATCGTTCTTATTGCATTACTCCGTTTCTCCGTGAACTTAATACACTAGATGCATGCTGGATAGTGGTCGATGTGTGGAGTAATAGTAGTAGATGCAGCCAGGAGTCGGTCTACTAATCTTGGACGTGATGCCTATATAATGATCATTGCCCAGATATCATCATGATTATTTGAAGTTCTATCAATTGCCCAACAGTAATTTGTTCACCCACCATTTGCTATTTTTCTTGAGAGAAGCCACTAGTGAAACCTACGACCCTCGGGTTTCTTCTTTAATATATTTGCCTTTGCGATCTATCTTCCTTTGCTTTTATTTTCAAATCTATTAAACCAAAAATACAAAAATACCTTGCTACAATTTATTTTATCTGAGATCTATTTATCCTATCTAACATATTTTTATCATGTCCGTTTGCCAATTTTTGGCGCCGTTACCCGAAAGGGATTGACAACCCCTTTAACACGTCGAGTTGCAAGTATTTGTTATTTGTGTGCAGGTGCTATTTATGTAGTGTTTCTTGGTTCTCCTACTGGTTCGATAACCTTGGTCTCATCATTGATGGAAATACCTACCATTGCTGTGCTGCATCATCCCTTCCTCTTTGGGAAAATACCGACATAGTTCTAGTAGACATCACATACCTAGTTCAATCTCGTTACCGGCAAGTCTCTTTACTCGTTCTTTAATACATCACACTACAAAAGAAAGACACATCTGTGACATTTTGGGTCGAATGAATTTTTTTTGTCATGCTTATGACACTTCTATGACGATAATTGTGACAAAACCCAGTATCATCATAGATGTGGTGGGCTCCTATTTCTATGACAAAAAATCATGACAGAAGATGGGCTTTTCGTCCTGTGAGGTCCGGAGACGCAGCTGCATGACATTCTTTGGGTCGTCCATGACGGAAAAAACCATGGTAGACGCAAGGGCGAGGAAAATATCAGGGAGTTCCCGGTTACGGTGGGTGGTCGGGGGCCGAGTGATACGTCTCCAGTGTATCTATAATTTTTGATTCTTCCATGCTATTATATTATCTGTTTTGGATATTAATGGGCTTATTTATACACTTTTATATTCTTTTTGGGACTAACCTACTAACCCAAGGCCCAGTGCAAATTGCTGTTTTTTTGCCTATTTCAGTGTTTCGCACAAAAGGAATATCAAACGGAATCCAAACGGAATGAAACCATCGGGAGAGTTATTTTTGGAACAAACGTGATCCAGGGGACTTGGAGTAGACGTCAAGAAAGAAGCAAGGCGGCCACGAGGCAGGAGGGCGCGCCTGCCCCCCTGGGTGCGCCCCCACCCTCATGGGCCCCTCGCAGCTCCACCAACCTACTTCTCCTCCAAAATACATATCCATATACCCCGAAAACATCCAGGAACACCATGAAATCCTATTTCCACCGCCGCAACCTTCTGTACCCAAGAGATCCCATCTTGGGGCCTTTTCCGGAGCTGCTCCGGAGGGGGAATCGATCACGGAGGGCTTGTACATCAACACCATAGCCTCTCCGATGATGTGTGAGTAGTTTACCACATACCTCCGTGTCCATATTTATTAGCTAGATGGCTTCTTCTCCCTCTTTGGATCTCAATACAATGTTCTCTTCGATCTTTTTGGAGATCTATTCGATGTAACTCTTTTTGCGGTGTGTTTGTCGAGATCCGATGAATTGTGGGTTTATGATCAAGTTTATCTATGAACAACACTTGATTCTTCTCTGAAATCTTTTATGTATGATTGGTTATCTTTGCAAGTCTCTTTGAATTATCAGTTTGGTTTGGCCTGCTAGATTGATCTTTCTTGCAATGGGAGAAGTGCTTAGCTTTGGGTTGAATCTTGCGGTGTCCTTTCCCAGTGACAGCAGGGGCAGCAAGGCACGTATTGTATTGTTGCCATCAAGGATAAAAAGATGGGGTTTACATCATATTGCTTGAGTTTATCCCTCTACATCATGTCATCTTGCCTAATGTGTTACTCTGTTCTTATGAACTTAATACTCGAGATGCATGCTAGATAGCGGTCGATGTGTGGAGTAATAGTAGTAGATGCAGAATCATTTCGGTCTACTTGTCGCGAACGTGATGCCTATATACATGATCATGCCTAGATATTCTCATAATTATGCACTTTTCTATCAATTGCTCGACAGTAATTTGTTCACCGACCATAATACTTATGCTATCTTGAGAGAAGCCACTAGTGAAACCTATGGCCCCCGGGTCTATCTTTTATCATATAAGTTTCCAATCTATTTATATTTTGCAATCTTTACTTTCTTATCTATATCATAAAAATACCAAAAATATTTATCTTATTATTATTATCTCTATCAGATCTCACTCTCGTAAGTGACCGTGAAGTGCTTGACAACCCCTTTATCGCGTTGGTTGAGAGGTTCTTATTTGTTTGTGTAGGTACGAGGGACTTGCGTGTAGTCTCCTACTGGATTGATACCTTGGTTCTCAAAAACTGAGGGAAATACTTACGCTACTTTGCCGCATCACCCTTTCCACTTCAAGGGAAAACCAACGAAGTGCTCAAGAGGTAGCACCGAGCGATGCGCGTTTCTCTCGTACATGTACGCGCGTGGGTGCGAGGCGTTGGGCTCTAGCTGAACCAGATTGAGGCATTCGCCTACTGAACCCGAGCGATTGCACTGCAGGCTACGTGTTACTGAACCCGAGCGATCGATCGATCTGGCTGTTAACTGAACCCGATCGAGCGATTCCTTCGCCACTGCTGCTAACTGAAGTCGATCGATGCTGCCTCTTAATGAACAATGAGCGTTGTTGGGGGGGGGGGTTGGATGAAAAGTTCCCGGTGAGGGGGGGATGAATAGGACCCCGTGGTAGTAGAGGCCGTTGCCACTGGATGAACATGACCCCGATCGAGCCGGTTGGGGGTGGATGAACAGGACCCCGTGGAGGGCTGGATGAACAGGACCCCGTGGAGGGCTGGTTGAACAGTAGCCGGTGGAGGGCCGGATGAACAGTAGCCATGGAGGGGTGGTTGAACAGGACCCCGTGTAGAGGGCTGGTTGAACAGTAGCCGGTGGAGGCTGGATGAACAGGAGCCCGTGGATGAACAGTCATAGGTGGAGGCTGGAGGAGGTCGACGGTGGATGAATAGTAGCCCATGGAGGCTAGAGGAGGTCGACGGTGGAGATGAACAGTATCCCATGGAGTCCTGTTTTGCGGTACGCCACACCCCTCCCGATGAACAGGACCCCGGTTTCGACCGTAGCGCTCCAACACAAGTCCGTTTCCTCCGTTTTGCGGTATGCCACACCCCTCCCGAACAACAGGACCCTGTTTCGACCGTAGGAAGTCGAAGAGAAGTCCGTTTCCTCCGTTTTACGGTACGCCAGACCCCTCTCGATGAACAGGGTCCGTTTCGACCGTGGCCGGTCGAACACAAGGCTGTTTCCTCTGTTCTGCGGTACGCCAGGCCTCGTTTCGATCGGCTGTTCCGTCCAAGCCGGTTAGCTCCCGATGAACACGACGACGCAGTTTCTCCGTTCCGACCCAGCCATGTACACGAGCATTGTGTAACGCCCCGAGGCTGATGCGCCAGGTGTCTTCCAGTTATTCGCTATCACTGCCATGTCATTTTCTTGCGTGTTGCATCTTGCCATGTCATCATGTGCATTGCATCATCATGTTTTCAAAACTTGCATTCGTCCGGGTTCTCCGGGTTCTCTCCGCTATCCGTTCTGAGCCCAACCACACTTGCACGCGCCCGTGACACCTCCGAATTATTATTTTATAAGTGGCTGGAAAATGTTCTCAGAATGGGATGAGAGTTGGCCTGCGGTCATATTATAGTGTAGGTAGGCCGCCTGCCATGTTTCATCGCATTCGGAGTCCGTTTGATAGCCCAACCGTTAAACTATAGCGGCAGTTTAGCCGGTCTTTACGTCGGACGTTTTCGGTCTCCGAAAACCGTGTCGGGCTGCATCTCTCCCCTCTTCTCTCAGACCAACCCGCTCTCCACAGCCCACCTAGGCCAGCCTACCCCTCTTTGCGCCGTGCATAGACCTCTCGTGCGCGTCCGAAACTTCCCCGGACCCGACCCGGGCAGTCGTCACCGTTGGGTCCGGATCATCCCCAAACATCTACAAAACGTCTCCGTTTTGTTAATTGGACTCCCTAACCAATTTATTCTCGACCGCCTGATTACGATCGGACGGACCGAATACCCCTTACCCTAATTCCCCTACCTATATAAACAACCTAACCCTAAAATCTCAGACGGCTGTCCCATCCATCCCCTCACTCGTCGCCGCCGCTCATTCCAAATCCTCCTCGGTTTCCTCAGCCACCCAACCAGCCTCCACCTTCCCGACCCACTCCACCCGAGCCAACCCGCAGCACCACCTACCTCGCTCGATCTATGCGCTTGCCCAACCGGCGCTGCAGCTCTCCACCTGCTCGACCCAAGGAAAGGAAATCCTCCTCGCTCTCCCGAAGCCCCTGTCTCTTCTCTCGTCCGTCCCTAACCTCTCTCTCATGCCCCGTTGCCTCTCCCTCTCTGTACCAGGAACATCCATGGTGGTTGCAGCTCCCTCGCCGCCATTTGCACCAGGTCCAACCGGGAGACAGACGGATCCATCCTCCCGCATCCACCCCACGTCTCGTTCGTCCCAGAGCACTCCTGCTACGCCAAGTCCACAAGCTCCGTCGCTGCAGGGAACGAGGAGCACGCCGCCCCGATGCATGGACCCCGCGCCCGGATCCCGCCATCCCCGGCGAGCTCTTCCTCCCGTTGGCCTCCTCTGTGCGCCAAGTCCCTCGCCGTCAGCCTCTGCCTACCCTGCTGCGAGCAGCAGTTCGGGATCGAGCCCGCTCGCCCGCTTGTTGACCATGCCCATCGACCACGCCACCACTGGAAGGCTTCGACCTCACCTGGCGGCCCAGATTCGTGGCCCAGCTACTCTCAGGCCTCTCCAGCCAGATCCAGAAGCCCAGCACCACGGCCTGCCAGCTGCAGCCCACAGATCTGGCCCAGCCGCCTGCCTCTTCCAGCCCAGCACCAACCGGGCCAAGCCCAATGTGAGAAGCCCCCCTCCAGCCCCTGTGCATTGTTGGGCTTGTCCCAGATTTCAGCGCAATAGTGTTTTCTTCAGTCTGTGCGAATACAGCTTTTATCCAACGAATTACTGTTTTACAGAAAAGCCCCTAGACTTCATACATATCTTTACTCACAAACTAAGCATCACATGTAAAAACTCTTTATATGAAAGTTGCTTAGAATTTTGTGTAGATTAATAATATCCAACTTTCATCTATGTTTAAAATGTTTAAAATGATGTTTGTTTAAATTTGCTCCTATTGCCATGTTAAAATGCTTTATTTCATAACTAAATAACCGTAGCTCCAAACCTAACAAACTTTATATGTAAATGGGGTAGAAAAATGTCTAGTTTAACATGGTGCACTCTTCTTGCATGTTTAACAACTCTGAAATATGGTTTAGGGCAGAACAGTATCAAACCTTAAAATTTGCACATGAGGAGTTTTCGGACTTGTTGCATGTTGATCCGGCCTCATTTAAACTTGCCTAGATAGGTATTTTTCATTTGCTTCACCTCTTGCCATGTTAATCAACATTTAATATTGTTGGGTACCTAAACTAGATCAGACTAAATAACTTGTTGTGGTGTTTCATCAATATGCAACTCGTTGCATATTGATCTCCACTTAATTTGTAGAATTGATTGTGCACTTTGCCATGCCATGCCTCATTAAACCGGACATGCATTATACTTGTTTGCGCATCGTGCCATGCTTATGTGATGTTTGTTCACTATGTTGTTTGCTTTCTTTCCGGTGTACTTCTTCTCGGTAATCCGGTAATGTTGCATTTCTGAGGATACGTTGGCTATGTCCATTTGTCTTCTTCATGGACTCGTTCTTCTTCCTTGCGGGATCTCACGAAAGATGACCATACCCTCGAAATCACTTCTATCTTTGCTTGCTAGATGCTCGCTCTTTTGCTATGCCTATGCTGTGATACCTACCACTTGCTTATCATGCCTCCCATATTGTCATGTCAAACCTCTAACCCACCTTGTCCTAGCAAACCGTTGTTTGGCTATGTTACCGCTTTGCTCAGCCCCTCTTATAGCGTTGATAGTTACAGGTGAAGATGAAGTTTGTTCCCTGTTGGAACATGGATATGTTGTTCCTTGTTGGAACATGATTATTGTTGGGATATCACAATATATCTTATTTAATTAATGCATCTATATACTTGGTAAAGGGTGGAAGGCTTGGACTTATGCCTGGTGTTTTGTTCCACTCTTGCCGCCCTAGTTTTCGTCATACCGGTGTTACGTTCCTTGATTTTGCGTTCCTTACGCAGTTGGGTTATAATGGGAACCCCTTGATAGTCCGCCTTGAATAAAACTCCTCCAGCAAGGCCCAACCTTGGTTTTACCATTTGCCACCTAGCCTTTTCTTTCCCTTGGGTCGGCCATCCCGAGGGTCATCTTTATATTAACCCCCCTGGACCAGTGCTCCTCTGAGTGTTGGTCCGAACCGAGTAGACTGCGGGGCCACCTCGGGGCAACTTGAGGGTTGGTTTTACTCGTAGGATGTCTCATGTGAGTGTGCCCAGAGAACGAGATATGTGCAGCTCCTATCGGGATTTGTCGGCACATTCGGGCGGCTTTGCTGGTTTAGTTTTACCATTGTCGAAAAGTCTTGTAACCGGGATTCCGAGTCTGATCGGGTCTTCCTGGGAGAAGGAATATCCTTCGTTGACCGTGAGAGCTTGTGATGGGCTAAGTTGGGACACCCCTGCAGGGTTTTGAACTTTCGAAAGTCGTGCCTGCGGTATGGGCAGATGGGAATTTGTTAATGTCCGGTTGTAGAAAACTTGATAGTTATCTTAATTAAAATGCATCAACTGCGTGTGTAGCCGTGATGGTCTCTTTCTGGCGGAGTCTGGGAAGTGAACACGGTTTTGGAGTTATGCTTGACGTAGGTTGTTCTAGGATCACTTCTTGATCATAGTTTCTCGAACGTGCTTTGCCTTCTCTTCTCGCTCTCTTTTGCGTAAGTTAGCCACCATATATGCTAGTGCTTGCTGCAGCTCCACCTCATACCTTTTACCTACCCATAAGCTCAAATAGTCTTGATCGCGAGGGTGTGAGAGTGCTGAGTCCCCGTGACTCACAGATTACTTCAAAACCAGCTTGCAGGTGCCGATGATATCGTGCAGGTGACGCAACCGAGCTCAAGGAGGAGCTCGATGAAGATCATGTTCGTTATGTTGTTCCATTTCCAGTTGATCAGTAGTGGAGCCCAGTTGGGATGATTGGGGATCTGTAGCATTAGGGGTAGTCTTCTTTTATTTTGGTTCCGTAGTCGGACCTTGTTTGTATCTGGATGATGTAATGCTTTATTCATGTATTGTGTGAAGTGGCGATTGTAAGCCAACTATGTATTCATTTCCTTTTTCATTATATGGGTTGTGTGAAGATTACCTCTCTTGCGACAATGCTTACAATGCGGTTATGCCTCTAAGTCGTGCTTCGACACGTGGGAGATATAGCCGCATCGTGGGCATTACAAGTTGGTATCAGAGCCATCCCCGACTTAGGAGTCCCCTGCTTGATCGAACCGCTGGCGTTGTTGAGTCTAGAAAAATGTTTTGAGTCTTTTAGGATTATATATATCGGAGAGTAGGATTCTTTTTACTCCTCAGTCCCTTCGTCGATCTGGTGAGGCATCCTGACGTAGAGTTTTGACTCTTCTCTCCTCAAATTTCACGAAACTTTTTTTAGGATCATGCGGGTATCTTGGAATCGTTCCGATGGTTTTGTGACAAGAACATTGTTCTTGGTGCCTCCTGACATTTAGGGGTTATGGCAGTGTCCCGAGGAGTTGAGCTCCGAGGTGTTGTCGTCACAATTTTATCGTTGCAATTCTGGAATAGCTGAGTTTCGCCGACATCGAAAATCTCTTTTATGCAGTTGTTGGTGAGATAACCTCGACGCCACCCAGTACTGGGGCGGGAGTTCGGGAGTATAGCCATAACTCGTATAACAGATGCTTTTCGAAGGTTGAGGTAAATGATTTCCGAAGGTTTCTTGGTTATGTGTTGAAGGATGTATACAACTGGATGTAGGTTTTGCTAGTTTTGGGTGAGATATTATGCTTCCCCTGTATCCCCAACACCTGATTGCATAACCGGAAAATTTCGGGAGTTTATAAGTGGGAATTCAAGTAGCTCCTAGGATATTTTTTCTGACAGATGTATGATATGAAATTGGGGTTCGACGTCTAGTGGTCCGCCTATCCACGGTTGGTTTTATAGTGGTCTCCTTGTGTCTTAAAGATTCCTTGGCTATGCTGACTCGGGGATGCTTCGTATGTCATGTGCACTGCCTTGTACATGATGGTGCTGTACGTTCGAGCCCGTGTAGGCCCCACCACGAAAACTTTGGACGAAATCTCTATCATATGTTTGTTCCGGCTTATTCTGCAAGCCAATCCTTTGTTTTTGTTTTGAGTTGTGGTATTCGAGTTGCTTCGATGTCAAGTGTTGATTACATACCTTTCCTAACCGGTGTTCTCATATTTCTATGTGAATACTAATCCTTCATGATAATCGAGTTTGTCATGTCAATTCTTTTCAACCGGTGTGCTTCTCTTCAAGTTGATCCAATCATTTTCAACATCCGCAAGATCAATTATCAGTTCTTCTCAACGGTGCTCATTTCTTCCATCCCAAGTTGCTTTTGTTTTCCCCCCCTCCCCCCCTTTTTTTTTCAAGGACTCAGATTTATGAATCAAGTATCATTTTATTGATGGGAAGTCTCTCCATTTCTTCTCCGTCAATGTTCTTATCCGTTGATTCTGAAGAAGATACTAACTAAGCTTCAAGTTCGTCATTCTTCTTTCTTTTCTTCTCCCATGGATTCAATTCTAGATTTGGGTGTTGATCATATCCCTTTCCTTGTTTAAATGCTTTCTCATGCCGTTGCACCTCTTAACCATCCATTTGTCTCTATTCTATTGTTCCGGAGTATTGTAGATATCTCGAAGATTTGTGTTTCCACTCTGCTTTCGTTCAAGCTCTTTCGAGGATGTTATCTCATTCAACCCATTTAATTCAACCGGTGCAATCCATCTTTCAAATCATTCAACGGTGTTTCTTTTGAGTGGGCCCATAACCCACAGGTCTTTTTCCAGGATCTTACCTGACTCTTCTTATTTTCCCAAAGCTATCCACAATTTTTTTCTAAAAGTTTGACGTAAGAATGAGTTATCATCAGTCAAATGCCTTTCTCCAAGATCTGTCAAATTCTTTCATCGTTGGTTCAACCTTTATAATATCCATTCCGGAGTGCCTCAACAATTGATGGTGGTGTTTCTCATCGTCATTCTCAACATTTGAAGACCGAAGAAGAGTTTCTCTGCAATCATATCCGTTCTCTTGAAGATTCTTGGTGCTAACTTTATTCCATCCTCTCATAATTGTTTTCGATTGTGAGAATTCTTTGCACCCATCTGGAGCATTTCAGGAGTCTTTTCAGTGGGATTCTCTGAAGCCCATCATCTCAGAATTATTCATTCTCAGCTTTCAGCTCTCGTTCTTCAAACTTACCGGTGCTTCATTCAAATATCCTCTTTTCAGCTCGTGATCTCTTCGTTCTCATGTATCTAAATCCCCTCTAGTATCCTCATTCGTTCTCTAATTCTTCCCGGTGTTTCTTTATCTTTTCTTTGTTCGTTTTTAATTCTTACGGTGGTCCATTCAAGACTCCTTTCCCTTCGCTATCATACTAATTATCCGTTGTTTCAACCCTACCGGTGGTTCGTTGAAGACCTTCTCAAGTTTAAGCTATACCTCTCTTTAATCCTTTCCACGAGAATAAGTAGTATGCCAAATCTGTTGCTTGTCATCAATCTAAATTGGTGAAGGATACGCATACCGTAATTCTTATTTTGCTCCTTCCAAGTGTTCAATTCTTTTCTACCAGAGTTTGTTCATGATATCAAATTCTTCGATCCAAGTTGTTCATCTTTTTTTTCCGGAGTTCCAAGTTTTTTTCCCGCATTATCTCACCACGAAGCTCCATCTAAATCATTACAAGGCTTCACCTTGTGTTTTCAACTTCTCTTTCTTTTTATCATCATTTTATTACCGGAGTTCTTCAGGGAGGTTCTACATCGTGGTTCGTCAAGGATTCCTTTCATTCTTCAATTGTCCTCAAGATTTCTCTCGAAGTTAAGATCCGCCAAGCTATACTCTTAAATAAACATGGTGCTCAACACATGTCTTGTTTTGAGGAGTTCAAGCATTCTTCATCTTGCATTCCGAAGTGAAATTCTTTCTACATTATATTTTTTAAGGTGGTGTTATGTCATTCTTGATAATTTCCCTCCGTGTTTCATGTTTCTCAAGTTATCAAGAATGAGGTATTTTAAATCCATCAATCTCTTCGTTGGAGTTATATTGGGTTATATTTCACCTAAAGCTTTCCCTAAGGATTTTTGATATTTATGGTGCTAATTAATGACCCAAGTTATCTCTTTTTGATCTTGGTGGAACAAGCTTTCATCTCTTCGTTAATCTCAAGCAAGCAATTGTTTTCATTAGTGGCAGAATTTCACCTCAAGTTTTGAGATGTCTCCATAAGTCCATGAGGATCATATCCTTTCGTTGTTGGTTTTCCAACAACTCCGCTTTAACCTTCTTGGAAGGGTGCTTTCCAAGATCATTTGTGGCAGAAGTTGGCATTTCCTTCTCCATTCTTTTATTCTAATGATCTATCTTCTATTTTTCTTCTGGAGGCATTGTGATGTTGCTCTTTTCAATCATCATCTCGAATGGTGAGGATCTTGTTCTTTTCATGCTTATCCGTTTAACCGGAGTGTTGTGCCCTCTGCTCAAGTTCTTTTCATCTTATCAAGTCTTGCATCTCTTTTCAACCGGAGTGCTGCCCGAATTGGTTCTTCCTTGTTACTCTTTTATAATGGAGAGTTATCAACTTTGTTCATCTTCGTTGTATTCTTTCTTTCAATTTGTTCAACCTCCCAAGGTTCATTGGTTTCACTCGTTTGTCAAAGAAGCAACTTAGTTTGACCTCTTCTCTTCCTCTTCCTTTTTCCCTCTGGTGCCATCCTGGATCTTGGGACGAGATCCTCTCGTAGTGGTGGAGTGTTGTGACGCCCCGAGGCCGATGCGCCAGGTGTCTTCCAGTTATTCGTTATCGTTGCCATGTCATTTGCTTGTGTGTTGCATCTTGCCATGTCATCATGTGCATTACATCATCATGTTTTCAAAACTTGCATTCATTCGGGTTCTCCGGGTTCTCTCCGTTGTCCGTTCTAAGCCCAACCACACTTGCACGCGCCCACGGCACCTCCGAATTATTATTTTATAAGTGGCCGGAAAATGTTCTCGGAATGGGATGAGAGTTGGCCTGCGGTCTTATTATAGTGTAGGTAGGCCGCCTGCCAAGTTTCATCGCATTCGGAGTCCGTTTGATAGCCCAACCTTTAAACTATAGCGACAGTTTAGCCGGTCTTTTCGTCGGACGTTTTCGGTCTCCGAAAACCATGCGGGGCTGCATCTCGTCCCTCTTCTCTCAGACCAACCCGCTCTCCATAGCCCACCTAGGCCAGCCTTGGTGAGTATCTGGTGATACCGCGGCTCAGGTGCTACCGTGATACGAGCTCCTGAGCCATCGGATCCCGGATCGGATGGCATATAAGAGCTTTTGGATTTGCTAGACCTATGTGTAATTTCTGGACTTCTAAAAGGCTTTTCTGTAAATGTTACAAAGTTACTAGGAGCCGTCCGATCTGGAAATCCGACGGCCCAGGACCCCGTATCACGGTAGCACCTGAGTCGCGGTAGCACCAGATATTTTCCCAGGCCAGCCTACCCCTCTTTGCGCCGTGCATAGACCTCTCGTGCGCGTCCGAAACTTCCCTGGACCCGACCCGGGCAGTCGTCACCATTGGGTCCGGATCATCCCCAAACATCTACAAAACGTCTCTGTTTTGTTTATTGGACTCCCTAACCAATTTATTCTCGACTGCCTGATTACGATTGGACGGACCGAATACCCCTTACCCTAATTCCCCTACCTATATAAACAACCTAACCCTAAAATCTTAGACGGCTGTCCCATCCATCCCCTCACTCGCCGCCGCTGCTCATTCCAAATCCTCCTCGGTTTCCTCAGCCACCCAACCAGCCTCCACCTTCCCGATCCACTCCACCAGAGCCAACCCACAACACCACCTACCTCGCTCGATCTGTGTGCTTGCCCAACCGGTGCTGCAGCGCTCCACCTGCTCGATCCAAGGAAAGGAAATCCTCCTTGCTCTCCCGAAGCCCCTGTCTCTTCTCTCGCCCGTCCCTAATCTCTCTCTCATGCCCCGTTGCCTCTCCCTCTCTGTACCAGGAACATCCATGGTGGCTGCAGCTCCCTCGCCGCCGTTTGCACCAGTTCCAACCGGGAGACAGACGGATCCATCCTCCCGCGTCCACCCCGCGTCTCATTCGTCCCAGAGCACTCCTGCTATGCCAAGTCCACAAGCCCCGTCGCTGCAGGGAACAAGGAGCACGCCGCCCCGATGCATGGACCCCGCGCCCGGATCCCGCCATCCCCGGCGAGCTCTTCCTCCCGCTGGCCTCCTCTGCGCGCCAAGTCCCTTGCTGTCAGCCTCTGCCTACCTTGCTGCGAGCAGCAGTTCGGGATCGAGCCCGCTCGCCCGCTCGTTGACCATGCCCATCGACCGCGCCACCACTAGAAGGCTTCGGCCTCACCTGGCGGCCTAGATTTGCGGCCCAGCTACTCTCAGGCCTCTCCAGCCAGATCCAGAAGCCCAGCACCACGGCCTGCCAGCTGCAGCCCACAGATCCGGCCCAGCCGCCTGCCTCTTCCAGCCCAGCACCAACCGGGCCAAGCCCAATGTGAGAAGCCCCCCTCCAGCCCCTGTGCATTGTTGGGCTTGTTCCAGATTTCAGCACAGTAGTGTTTTTTTCAGTCTGTGTGAATCTAGCGTTTATCCAGCGAATTACTGTTCTACAGAAAAGCCCCTAGACTTCATACATATCTTAACTCACAAACTAAGCATCACATGTAAAAACTCTTTATATGAAAGTTTCTTAGAATTTTGTGTAGATTAATAATATCCAACTTTCATCTATGTTTAGAATGTTTAAAATGCTGTTTGTTTAAATTTGCTCCTATTGCCATGTTAAAATGCTTTATTTCATAACTAAATAACCGTAGCTCCAAACCTAACAAACTTTATATGTAAATGGGGTAGAAAAATGTCTAGTTTAACATGGTGCACTCTTCTTGCATGTTTAACAACTCTAAAATATGGTTTAGGGCAGAACAGTATCAAACCTTAAAATTTGCACATGAGGAGTTTTCGGACTTGTTGCTTGTTGATCCGGCCTCATTTAAACTTGCCTAGATAGGTAGTTTTCATTTGCTTCACCTCTTGCCATGTTAATCAACATTTAATATTGTTTGGTACCTAAACGAGATCGAACTAAATAACTTGTTGCGGTGTTTCGTCAATATGCAACTCGTTGCATATTGATCTCCACTTAATTTGTAGAATTGATTGTGCACTTTGCCATGCCATGCCTCATTAAACCGGACAGGCATCATACTTGTTTACGCATCGTTCCATGGTTATGTGATGTTTGTTCACGTCCGTTTGTCTTCTTCATGGACTCGTTCTTCTTCCTTGCGGGATCTTAGGCAAGATGACCATACCCTCGAAATCACTTCTATCTTTGCTTGCTAGATGCTCGCTGTTTTTCTATGCCTATGCTGCGATACCTACCACTTGCTTATCATGCCTCCCATATTGCCATGTCAAAAATCTAACCCACCTTGTCCTAGCAAACCGTTGTTTGGCTATGTTACCGCTTTGCTCAGCCCCTCTTATAGCGTTGATAGTTGCAGGTGAAGATGAAGTTTGTTCCCTGTTGGAACATGGATATGTTGTTCCTTGTTGGAACATGATTATTGTTGGGATATCACAATATATCTTATTTAATTAATGCATCTATATACTTGGTAAAGGGTGGAAGACTCGGCCTTATACCTGGTGTTTTGTTCCACTCTTGCCGCCCTAGTTTCCGTCATACCGGTGTTATGTTCCTTGATTTTGCGTTCCTTACGCGGTTGGGTTATAATGGGAACCCCTTGACAGTTTGCCTTGAATAAAACTCCTCCAGCAAGGCCCAACCTTGGTTTTACCATTTGCCACCTAGCCTTTTCTTTCCCTTGGGTCGGCCATCCCGAGGGTCATCTTTATTTTAACCCCCCCCGGGGCCAGTGCTCCTCTGAGTGTTGGTCCGAACCGAGTAGACTGCGGGGCCACCTCGGGGCAACTTGAGGGTTGGTTTTACTCATAGCATGTCTCATCTGAGTGTGCCCTAAGAACGAGATATGTGCAGCTCCTATCGGGATTTGTCGGCACATTCGGGAGGCTTTGCTGGTTTAGTTTTACCATTGTCGAAAAGTCTTGTAACCGGGATTCCGAGTCTGATCGGGTCTTCCTGGGAGAAGGAATATCCTTCGTTGACCGTGAGAGCTTGTGATGGGCTAAGTTGGGACACCCCTGCAGGGTTTTGAACTTTCGAAAGCCATGCCCGCGGTTATGGGCAGATGGGAATTTGTTAATGTCCAGATGTAGAAAACTTGACAGTTATCTTAATTAAAATGCATCAACCGCGTGTGTAGCCGTGATGGTCTCTTTCCGGCGGAGTCCGGGAAGTGAACACGGTTTTGGAGTTATGCTTGATGTAGGCTGTTCTAGGATCACTTCTTGATCATAGTTTCTTGAACGTGCTTTGCCTTCTCTTCTCACTCTCTTTTGCGTAAGTTAGCCACCATATATGCTAGTGCTTGCTGCAGCTCCACCTCATACCTTTTACCTACCCATAAGCTCAAATAGTCTTGATCGCAAGGGTGTGAGATTGCTGAGTCCCCGTGACTCACAGATTACTTCAAAACCAGCTTGCAGGTGCTGATGATATTGTGCAGGTGACACAACCGAGCTCAAGGAGGAGCTCAATGAAGATCGTGTTCGTTATGTTGTTCCGTTTCCAGTTGATCAGTAGTGGAGCCTAGTTGGGACGATCGGGGATCTGTAGCATTAGGGGTAGTCTTCTTTTATTTTGGTTTCGTAGTCAGACCTTGTTTGTATCTGGATGATGTAATGATTTATTCATGTATTGTGTGAAGTGGCGATTGTAAGCCAACTATGTATTCCTTTCCTTTTTCATTATATGGGTTGTGTGAAGATTACCTCTCTTGCGACAATTCTTACAATGCGGTTATGCCTCTAAGCCGTGCTTTGACACGTGGGAGATATAGCCACATCGTGGGCGTTACACCTTGGCCGTACATATGCGCGAGTATGCATTCGAGACCCTGCCCTATGTACGTACGTGGCCGTATTTACTTTCTTGCACCCTGGCTGTACGTACGTGTATAGGGTACATGCGGGTCTCTACTATGACACATGTGCGCCTATACTACGACATGTGCCCTTCCTTACACGACGACAGTTTATCGCTGCAGCCTGCAGACAGACTGATCGTATGTATGTACACGTTCGCAACCAGAATGACAACGCTACACACGCTTCGACCAGGTGGGTCCCGACTGTCAGACACTTCCTTGTGTGCGAAGATGTAGCTGGTGGGTCCTAGTAGTCAGGGGGGGATATTTTTTTCATGAAATACGATGGCCCGTCCGGTGGGTCCCTGCTGTCAGGTGGAGGAATCATTATTTTACACGTAATAAGGAGGCACTTCCTTGCTGTGGCCGTGGACCCAGCTGTCAGCCTCTCCACGTATAGTACTCTTCTGATGGAAGTCATTCCTTGACCACATTGACCATGCCGCGCCGAGAGCACCAAGGCGATGGACGACGGCGAGGCCTAGGAAGGGGACGACGCGGAGCCGGGGAAGACGCGGCAGTGGATGCCCACGCGGAGAGGAGTACGAGGGTTCACTGGTTCGGCTACGGTGTGAGGTTGTCGCCGCCACAGGGCTTGGCCAGCGGTGGGAATAGTAGGGGGCGGTGAGGCCTCCACGGCAGCACATTCGGCCACGGGAGGCAGGAGCACATGTCACGACCGACGCTGGATTGGGTGGCTGGAGCAAGAAGACCAGAGGTTGAAGAAGCACTATGGCTGTTGGATGGACATCGTACGGTCAGCGGAGCTAGAATCATTCATATTGACTAAGTTGACAAAGCCCTCTATCCCCGTCAACTTAGTAGGCCCACAAGTCAACCTCCCACTATGGTGGGTCCCAGCTAGCAGGGGGAGTATTCATTTTTTGCACGTAATAAGGAGGCACTTCCTTGCATGCGAAGATATAGCTGGTGGGTCCGAGCTGTTAGCGGGAGTATTCATTCTTTTTGGCGTAATAAGGAGGTACTTGCTTGCGTGCGGCCATGGACCATGTGGGTCCCAACTGTCAGCCTCTCCATGTACATCCCTCTTCCGATGTTGTCGTTTATTGACAATGTTGACCACGCCGTGCCGAGAACACCAGCGCGATGGACGACGGTGAGACCCAGTAAGGGAATGACCCGGAGGCGGCGAAGCCACACCAATGGAGGGATGTGGGTGAGTAGAGGGATGGCCTGGCCAATGGTGGGAGTAGTAGGGGGCGGTGAGGCCTGCACGGCGGCACATCCGGCCACGGGAGACGGGAGCAGGCGGTCCCGCCGGCGTTGGATTTGGCGGCTGGAGCAAGAAGATCAGAGATTGAAGAAACACGATGGCCGTTGGATTGACATCCAACGGTTACATCTGCTAGAATCGTTTGTTGAGGTATATAATAAGTAATAAAAATCTTCCATATGCGTCAACTTAATAGGCCCACAAGTCAGACCATTCCCTATTTTTTTAAATAATTTATATATATAGCTCATTGCAACTTCTTGTGCAATTTATTGCAGTCCATTTTTATGTTGGCCAGGGCCAGGGTTAAAACTTCAAATGAAATTTCACATATTTCTATGGGTTCCAAACTATTTTTAATATAGAAATGTCGAGCCAGATTTAAATTACTTTGAAGATATATTTAAATTAGGTTAAAGCCCAGTGAAATTGGAATATGAAAATGTGAAAACATTCAGAAATTATAAAGTAATTGCCAATTTGTCATCTGTTTTTATATTTACAGCCCATTTCATATTACTTTCAAGATTTGCAGGCGTCTGTGACGCCCTCGATTCAATCGTACACTAATCATACACGCAAATGTGTATGATCAAGATCAAGGACTCACGGTAAGATATCACAACACAACTCTAGATACAAATTAAAATAACACAAGCTTTATATTACAAGCCTGGGGCCTCGAGGGCTCGAATACATAAGCTCGAATACACAAGAGTCAGCGGAAGCAACATTATCTGAGTACAGACATAAGTTAGACAAGTTTGCCTTAAGAAGGCTAGCACAAAAGCAACATCCATTGAAAAGGCAAGGCCTCCTGCCTGGGAGCCTCCTAACTACTCTAGGTCGTCAGCGGCAGTCATGTAGTAGTAGGCACCCTCGGGGTAGTAGTAATCATCAGTGGTGTTGTCTGGCTCCTGGGATCCGTCATTTGGTCGCAACAATCGGGTATGGGGGAAAAGAGGTAGCAAAGCAACCGTGAGTACTCATCCAAAGTACTCGCAAGACTTACATCAAATCTAAACTAAGTATGCATCTGTATCAAACGAAAGGGTTGTATCTGTTACTAAACTGCAGAATGCCAGAAGAGAAGGGGAAAGGCTAGCCTATCGAAGACTAGCATCTTCAAGCATCTTGCAGCATATAGAAGAGTACAGATCAACATAATGTAAAGTAGTAGTAGTGTTATCAACCTCGGCCAGAGATCCTTTCTCGACTCCCTGCGAGAAAGCAATCCCAGAGCCATACTATCCAGTTATCACCTCAAGTATCCAGTTCTAGTTGTATCGATCGGGATACAACTCCAAGTGTCCGTTACCGTAGGACAGGCTACCGATAGATGTTTTCTTCCCTGCAGGGGTGCAACAACTTACCCACCACGCTCGATTAACTCCGGCCGGACACACTTTCCCGGGTCATGCCCGACCTCGGCCAAACGATACGCCGCAACCCGACCTAGGCTTAATAGAGAGGTCAGCACGTCGGACTAAACCTATGCCCCCAGGGGTCTTGGGCCATTACCCCGGGAACTCCTGCATGCTGCGTGGGCGGCTTGTGAGCAGACCAAGCTATCTCCTTCAAAAAGGCAGGTGCTTACCAGTCCAACCCGGCGCGCGCCGCTCAGTCGCAGAAAACCAAAAAGGTTCGACTGATGCATGCGACGCAGAATGCCCATACTATGCCCATGTGATGGTTAGTGCTATCAGGCCAGAGGCCCCTCGGATCAAATATCCAAACCGTTAGTGTTTGATAGTGCGGTCACGAGTAGAGACTCGTGAAAGATGTGACCCCGTTGCCCCGTCTCGAGTACTTGCGGCAAGGGCTAAGAATGCACGGCCATGCCTCGTGTTCAACTCTTGGGTACCCTCTAGGTCAAACCGTCTCCACATCACTCGCGGGTACCCCTTAGGGTCGACCCGCCTTTCCAAGTAACAGTTGTAAAGTCCAAGTATCCGTGTGTCCAAACACCAAGGGGAATCTCCGAGGAACCACCCTCGGTGGATTCCACTTGATGTAATCATCAAGGTGAACATAGGAGGAACCTCCCTCGAGGTTCACACTTGAGGGGTTGCACGACAGAGTCATATCGGAAGTGGTTAAGGAGGAAATCACCCTCGATGACCACGACCAAATAGCTACACTACAGGATTAACACCAGGAGTGCTGATGAGGTGTCACCCTCAGCACTCGATAGTAACTTTGCAGAGTCGTACAACTAAGGGGGGTGATGTGCGGCGTCGGGGCCTAGACATCGATCACGTTGATTGAGTCATAGAACATAAAGCGGGGCAACTGGGACAAGGTGGGGGTCACTGATGGATCTCTAACCAACCTATACTAAGCAGTTTAGAATAAGCAGGTAAGGTATGAAAGCTGGTAACAAAAACAGGCTATGCATCAGAGTAGGATCATACAGAAAGCAGTAGCAGTTGTAATGCAAGCATGAGAGGGAAAGAAATGGGCGATACCGGAATGCTCAAGGGGGGTTTGCTTGCCTGGAAGCTGATACGTCTCCAACGTATCTATAATTTTTGATTGCTCCATGCTATATTATCTACTGTTTTGGACATTATTGGGCTTTATTATCCACTTTTATATTATTTTTGGGACTAGCCTATTAACCGAAGGCCCAGCCCAGAATTGTTGTTTTTTTTGCCTGTTTTAGGGTTTCGAAGAAAAGGAATATCAAACGGAGTCCAAACGGAATGAAACCTTCGGGAACGTGATTTTCTCATCGAATACAACTCAGGAGACTTGGACCCTATGTCAAGCCACGTAACATGAGGCCACGAGGTAGGGGGGGCGCCTACCCCCCCCCCCCAGGCGCGCCCTCCACCCTTGTGGGCCCCCTGTTGCTCCACCGACGTACTTCTTCCTCCTATATATACCCACGTACCCCCAAACGATCAGATACGGAGCCAAAACCCTAATTCCACTGCCGTAACTTTCTGTATCCATGAGATCCCATCTTGGGGCCTGTTCCGGAGCTCCGCCGGAGGGGGCATCGATCATGGAGGCCTTGTACATCAACACCATAGCCCCTCCGATGAAGTGTGAGTAGTTTACTTCAGACCTACGGGTCCATAGTTAGTAGCTAGATGGCTTCTTCTCTCCTTTTGGATCTCAATACAATGTTCTCCCCCTCTCTTGTGAAGATCTATTCAATGTAATCTTCTTTTTGCGGTGTGTTTGTTGAGACCGATGAATTGTGGGTTTATGATCAAGTCTATCTATGAATAATATTTGAATCTTCTCTAAATTCTTTTATGTATGATTGGTTAGCTTTGCAAGTCTCTTCGAATTATCAGTTTGGTTTGGCCTACTAGATTGATCTTTCTTGCAATGGGAGAAGTGCTTAGCTTTGGGTTCAATCTTGCGGTGTCCTTTCCCGGTGACAGTAAGGGCAGCAAGGCACATATTGTATTATTGCCATCGAGGATAATAAGATGGGGTTTTCTTCATATTGCATGAGTCTATCCCTCTACATCATGTCATCTTGCTTAAGGCGTTACTCTGTTTTTAACTTAATACTCTAGATGCATGCTGGATAGCGGTCGATGAGTGGATTAATAGTAGTAGATGCAGGCAGGAGTCCGTCTACTTGTCTCGGACGTGATGCCTATATACATGATCATACCTAGATATTCTCATAACTATGCTCAATTCTGTCAATTTCTCAACAGTAATTTGTTCACCCACCGTAGAATACTTATGCTCTCGAGAGAAGCCACTAATGAAACCTATGGCCCCCGGGTCTATCTTTATCATATCAATCTCCTACTACTTAGTTATTTACTTTGCCTTTATTTTACTTTGCCTTTATTTTACTTTGCATCTTTATCATAAAAATACCAACAATATTATCTTATCATATCTATCAGATCTCACTCTCGTAAGTGGTCCTATAGGGATTGACAACCCCTATTTGCGTCGGTTGCAAGGATTTATTTGTTTTGTGCAGGTGCGAGGGACTCGCGCGTAGCCTCCTACTGGATTGATACCTTGGTTCTCAAAAACTGAGGGAAATACTTACGCTACTTTGCTGCATCATCCCTTCCTCTTCGAGGAAAACCAACGCAGTGCTAAAAGAGGTAGCAGAAGCTCTGTTGAAAAGGAAGAAGTGTCGTCGTCCATGTAGTCGATCACAAGGGAATCAACATCGGTCTCGGGGTCTACTTGAGAGAAGAGGGGGAAGAAACAATAAATATAAAGCAAACAAAGCATCATAAAGCATAACATGGCAATATGCTGTGCCAGGTGTGACCTAACATAAGGCTACACGAATTAGGTGAAGGGGGAATTCAACCGGGAATGTTTTCCCGATTCCGGACCTGTGTCAGACAAATGACCAGAGGGGGAATGTTCCATGTTCAGATAGTTAGAGGCATCTGACAGGAAAACGGGCCACGTATTCGGATTCGTTGGATTTTTCTGAGCAACTTTCATGTAGAAAACATTTTCATCCGAGTTACGGTTTATTATCTATGAATTTATAAAGATTTAAACATTTTCTCGAATTATTTTTATTAACAAAAATTCATTATGACATCAGCATGATGTCAGATTGAGGTCAGCAGTCAAACCCAGCTGGTTCAGGTCAAACCTGACCAATGGTACCCACTTGTCATTCATAGTGGGTTAACACAAACAAATTAATCTAAATTGGAGTTAATTGGGGAACGGGCCCCACATGTCAGTGACTATTTAGTCTAACTAATTAAGTTATTTTATCAAAACTTATTAAGACTAATTAACAAAAGGGGGACCCACTTGTCAGGGTCAACTGTGCACAATCAGCACAGTTGACCCGGTCAACTGGTCAACAGGGACCGCGGGACCCAGTTGCCAGTGACCCAGACGCAGCCACGTGGGCGCCACGTTGGCGCCGGCGCCGGAACAGCTCCGACGAGGCTTTTCACAGCGGCCGAACACCGGCGAGCCTCGGTTTTGCGCTACAAAGGGTCTCCGGACCCGTGGCTAGGCGCGTTCGATGCGGCTTGACGTCGCACGCACGATGGCGGTACCAGTTGGACTCGGGGATGGCCGGAACGTCACTGACGACGAGTACGGACGACGGCGGCTTTCGGGCGGTCGACGAGGTGGAGCTACGGGCTTCGGCTTCGGGCGTTGCTGGGCTCAACCGAACGAGCGGAGCGAGCTGCGCCCTCCTGTGGTGGCGGTGAGGCCGGAGGAGGCCCGTAGCGACGGCGGCGAGCGGTGAGGGCGGCGGTCGGAATCGGACAAGGTTGGGGGCGACGCTGCGGGGCAAGACGGGGGTGCGTGCTTGCGAACCTTCGAGTCCTAGGAGCGCCAGGAGGTCGCCGCGGGGCTCGGGCATGCGTGACAAGGGCCATGGCCACGGCCACGAGCTCGTCGGCGGCGAACAAAGCCCGGGCGCGGCAGCAGCTAGCTACGGCGCCTAAAGAGGCTAATAGGAGGGGAGCAGGAGACCGAGGAGCTCACCTAGCGGCACCCATGGTGGCCCTTGGAAGGTTAGGTGTAGCAAGAGCATCGGAGAGGAGGAAGGTCGCCGGCGACCGAGGCGGAAGGGGGCGGCTCGATCCATGGCCTACGGTGCTCCTCGAGCTTGATGGCGAGGCGTAGTCGAGGTAGAGGTCGACGGTGCGTCTTGTGGATGTGCTGGCGAGGCGCGGGGTGGGCGGTGGCCGCGGCTGCGGCACAGCCATGGCGACGACGACGCTCGGTTGAGGTGGGGAACAAGGGGGAGAGTAAGGAGGGATCTGGTGGGAGAGGGAGAGGCGGAGCAGGCGACAGTGGAGAGCGGGGGAGAGGACCGAGGCGTCCGGAGCCTTATCCCCTCATCGGGCGTCGCCGTCGAGGCGGTTGGACGGCGACGGGCGCGCGCTGTCCCGCCCGGTCGAAGTAATAGGAAGCGACCGGGGGAGGGGGAGTGGGCTGGCTGGGCCGGCCTGTTAGGCCAAGGCCCAGTGGGGGGAACATGGGAGGGTTTTTTACTTTTTCTTTTATGACTTTTTTGTTTTCTAATTTCTTTTTCAAAACAAAATAGTTTAATAAAATATACGACTTGTAATTAATTTAGGTTAATAAATTTAAGCCACTACCACATTAGGTTTTAGCTCTTGAATAAAATAGTTAGAATTTTTATAAATTAAAAAGGATTTAATTAATTGTTTAAACCATTGTTTTAAATAGTTTAGGCCACTTAAACACTTTGCAAAAATGTTGGTTCACCACCAATATTAGTTATGGATTATTTGGCACATGATGAACATTTTAGTTTTCATGTTTGAGCAATTTTGAATTTCACTCAGAATTTGAAATTGAAATCAACTGGAATTTTAAAGAGATAGGGGACAATGATGATCAAACACTTGTTTATCAAAGTGATTAACTTAACCCCAGGGGTTACTGTAGCATCATTACACCGGGGTGTTACAGCATCTTAAAAGAGTTGCAGCCCATCAGGGCGTAGAAAAATAAGTAGGCTTGGATTGGGTATTCTTTAGAAATAATAAACTAGGCTTATTTCACAAAGAAAAAATAGCTGGGCTGGTCATGTGGTGAACATAAAATATAAGACTGGGCTAGAAAGGCCACAACCTAGTTGAAACCCTGCTCCGTCTCAACAATAACAAAAAAATACCGCTCGAGCAGCTACATCCGAGGTGTCAGCCAATCTTGTGTTGTTCTCTTGTCTATTGACTATATACACTGACAATGTCGTGGGTCCCAGATGTCAGAAAACCACTAGGAGGAAGCATTTTCTTTTTCCATACGCTGACAATGGAGTATATATAACAAAAAAGTGGAACTTCCTTACGTCCGGCCATGGACATGGTGGTCCCTACTGTCATCCTCTCCATGTACGACGCTCTGCCGATTCCTCTTGTTTGTTGACCATGTTGACAACGCGAGAGGGCGGCGCCGCGGCGAATGCACCAAAGTGCGCGGAGGACGACAGCGAGGCCTCAGACATCAGCGTTAATGATTTAGGAGACGGTAGGGTGGCAATGCATGCGCTGAGGCGCAACCAGCCGTGGGAGGCAGAAGCAGGCAGCCCCACCGGCGCTGGTTTGGTTTTGGCGGCTAGAGGAAGACAGGACTGAAGAAACATGACAGACTGTAAAAGCAGCAGGAGTACTCAACAACCTTAACTGAAACCAGCAGGGGCACTTAAAAACCATAGCTGAAAGCAGTATGAGTACTTATACAGGTTCAACCATACAAAGCATGCCTCGAACAGTGCTACTTTGCCTACAGTTAACCAAGGGTGACACCGCCAAGCCCAAGGACAAGGCTGATACGTCTCCAACGTATCTATAATTTTTGATTGCTCCATGCTATATTATCTTCTGTTTTGGATGTTTATGGGCTTTATTATACACTTTTATATTATTTTTTGGACTAACCTATTAACCCAGAGCCCAGTGCCAGTTTCTGTTTGTTTGCCTATTTTAGGGTTTCGAAGAAAAGGAAAATCAAACGGAGTCCAATTGACCTGAAACTTCACGGAACTCATTTTTGGAAGGAAAGAAGCCCAGAAGACTAGGAGTGCACGTCAGGGGACCTGCGAGGAGGCCACGAGGCAGGGGGGCGCGCCCACCCCCTGGGCGCGCCCTCCACCCTCGTGGGCCCCTCGTGGCCCCCCTGACGTACTTCTTCCGCCTATATATCTCCATATACCCTAAAAACATCCGGGATCACAATAGATCGGGAGTTCCACCGCCAGAAGCCTCCGTAGCCACCGAAAGCCAATCTAGACCCGTTCCGGCACCCTGGCGGAGGGGGCAATCCTTCTCCGGTGGCCATCTTCATCATCCCGGTGCTCTCCATGACGAGGAGGGAGTAGTTCTCCCTCGGGGCTGAGGGTATGTACCAGTAGCTATGTGTTTGATCTCTCTCTCTCGTGTTCTTGAGGTGATACGATCTTGATGTATCGCGAGCTTTGCTATTATAGTTGGATCTTATGATGTTTTCTCCCCCCTCTACTCTCTTGTAATGGATTGAGTTTCCCCTTTGAAGTAATCTTATCGGATTGAGTCTTTAAAAGATTTGAGAACACTTGATGTATGTCTTGCCGTGCGTATCTGTGGTGACAATGGGATACCACGTGATTCACTTGATGTATGTTTTGGTGACCAACTTGCGGGTTCCGCCCATGAACCTATGCATAGGGGTTGGCACATGTTTTCGTCATGATTCTCTGGTAGGAACTTTGGGGCACTCTTTGAGGTCCTTTGTGTTGGCTGAATAGATGAATCTGAGATTGTGTGATGCATATCGTATAATCATACCCACGGATACTTGAGGTGACATTGGAGTATCTAGGTGACATTAGGGTTTTGGTTGATTTGTGTCTTAAGGTGTTATTCTAGTACGAACTCTAGGGCTGTTTGTGACACTTATAGGAATAGCCCAACGGATTGATTGGAAAGAATAACTTTGAGGTGGTTTCGTACCCTACCATAATCTCTTCGTTTGCTCTCCGCTACTAGTGACTTTGGCGTGACTCTTTGTTGCATGTTGAGGGATAGTTATATGATCCAATTATGTTATTATTGTTGAGAGGACTTACACTAGTGAAAGTATGAACCCTCGGCCTTGTTTCCTAGCATTGCAATACCGTTTACGCTCACTTTTACCATTAGTTACCTTGCTGTTTTTATATTTTCAGATTACAAAAACCATTATCTACTATCCATATACCACTTGTATCACCATCTCTTTGCCGAACTAGTGCACCTATACAATTTACCTTTGTATTGGGTGTGTTGGGGACACAAGAGAATCTTTGTTATTTGGTTGCAGGGTTGCTTGAGAAAGACCATCTTCATCCTACGCCTCCTACGTATTGATAAACCTTAGGTCATCCACTTGAGGGAAATTTGCTACTGTCCTACAAACCTCTGCACTTGGAGGCCCAACGACGTCTACAAGAAGAAGGTTGTGTAGTAGACATCAAGCTCTTTTCTGGCGTCGTTGCCGGGGAGGTTAGCGCTTGAAGGTATATCTTTAGATCTTGCAATCGAGTCTTTTAGTTTCTTGTTTTATCACTAGTTTAGTTTATAAAAGAAAACTACAAAAATATGGAATTGAGTTTGTCTCATACGCTTCATCTTTTTAATATCTTTCGTGAGTGTGATGGAAAGGATAATTGTGCTCAAGTGCTAGAAGAAGAAATCTATAAAATGTTTGGCACTAAATATTTGAATAATGAGCATGATTGAAATGTTGTTAGTATGAATCCCTTGAATATCTATGATGCTAATGATATGCAAAGCCACAAGCTTGGGGAAGCTATGTTTGATGAAGATGATATTTTTTGTCCCCCAAGTTTTGATGAACAAATTTATTATGATGAAAGCATGCCTCCTATCTATGATGATTATTGTGATGACATGTATGCTTTAAAGAATAATAATAACAATGAAACTTGTCATCTTGATTTCAATTTTCAATCCCATGATAGTTACTTTGTTGAGTTTGCTCCCACTACTATTAATGAGAAGAATTTTGCTTGTGTGGAGAGTAATAAAATTTCTATGCTTGTAGATCATGAAAAGAATGCTTTATGTGATAGTTATATTGTTGAATTCATTCATTATGCTACTGAAAATTATTATGAGGGAGGAATATATGCTTGTAGGAATCGCAATAATATCGAGTTTCCTCTTTATGTGCTTATAGTTTTGAAGTTATGCTTGTTTTACCTTCCTATGCTAGTTGATTATTGTTCCCATAAGTTGTTTGCTCACAAAATCCCCATTCATAGGAAGTGGTTTAGACTTAAATTTTCTAGTCATATTCTTCATGATGCTCTCTTTATGTTACAATTCTTATCTTTTATGTGAGCATCGTTGAAATCATCATGCCTAGCTAGGGGCGTTAAACGATAGCGCTTGTTGGGAGGCAACCCAATTTTATTTTTGTTCCTTGCTTTTTGTTCATTTTTAGTAATAAATAATTCATCTAGCCTCTGTTTAGATGTGGTTTTATGCTTTTAATTAGTGTTTGTGCCAATTAGAACCTTTGAGAAGACTTGGGGAAAGTCCTGTTGATCATGCTATAAAAAACATAAACTTTAGCGCTCACGAGAATTGCTGCCATTTTTATTTGGAAAGTGCTATTTAGTTAATTATTTTTGCAGATGATTAATAGATAAATTCCTCAGGTCCAGCAATTTATTTGAGAATTTTATGGGTTCCATAAGTATACGTTTGATTCAGATAACTACAGACTGTTCTGTTTTTGACAGATTCTGTTTTCATTGTGTTGTTTACTTATTTTGATGAATCTATGGCTAGTAAAAGAGTTTATAAACCATAGAGAAGTTGGAATACAGTAGGTTTAACACCAATATAAATAAATAATGAGTTCATTACAGTACCTTGAAGTGGTGATTTATTTTCTTATACTAACGGAGCTTACGAGTTTTCTGTTAAGTTTTGTGTTGTGAAGTTTTCAAGTTTTGGGTAAGGATTTGATGGACTATGGAATAAGGAGTGGCAAGAGCCTAATCTTGGGGATGCCCAAGGCATCCCAAGGAAATATTCAAGGACAGCCAAGAGCCTAAGCTTGGGGATGCCCCGGAAGGCATCCCCTCTTTCGTCTTCGTTCATCGGTAACTTTACTTGGAGCTATATTTTTATTCACCACATGATATGTGTTTTGCTTGGAGCGTCAATTTATTTTATTAGGATTTGCTTGTTGTTATTTATAACAATGTTTTGCATCTTTTATTTCAATAAAAGTGGCATTGATAGCCTTTACTATACCTATGTTGCAAGTATACATGTTGCTGTTTGAAAACAGAAAGTTTACCGCTGTTGCAATAATTCCCTAGAAAAGTCAGAATGTGATAAAATGTTGAAACCTTTTGCATATTAAGATCTGATAAATTTACTATAGTTGGAATTTTCTTTCATAATTTTTGTAGTTAGGAAAGTATGGATGTTGCAGCATTCTTTACAGACTATCCTGTTTAGCCCGATTGCTGTTATGTTTGCATATGTTTGCTTCTTTAATGATTCTATTTGCGGATATGACTATTAAATATGCAGAGGCATTTAGTATGCAATGTTGAATAATAATTTTAGTGATTTGCTACAGTAGAGTATGATAAGGTTTTGGCGATGGTTTATACTAACTTATCTCACGAGTCCTTGTTGAGTTTTGTGTGGATGAAGCTTTTGAGATTTAGGGAGATCATGATATGAGAGGAATTAAGGAGACACAAAAGCTCAAGATTGGGGATGCCCAAGGCATCCCAAGATAATATTTCAAGAAGTCTCAAGCATCTAAGCTTGGGGATGCCCCGGTTGGCATCCCACCTTTCTTCTTCAACAACTATCGGTTAGTTTCGGTTGATCCTAAGTTTTTGCTTCTTCACATGATGTTTGCCATTCTTAGAATGTCATAAAATACCAAGATCTGAAATTATTAAATGTTAGAGAGTCTTCACATAGTTGCATAATTATTCGACTACTCATTGATCTCCACTTATATCTTTCGGAGTAGTTTGTTGCTTGCTCTGGTACTTCACTTATATCTTTTAGAGCATGGTGGTAGTTTTATTTTGAAGAAATAGATGAACTCTCATGCTTCACTTATATTATTTTGAGAGTCTTAAATAGCATGGTAATTTTCTTAAATAATCCTAATATGCTAGGTATTCAAGATTAGTAAAACTTTCTTATGAGTGTGTTGAATACTAAGAGAAGTTTGATGCTTGATGATTGTTTTGAGATATGGAGGTAATAATATCAAAGTCATGCTAGTTGAGTAGTTGTGAATTTGAGAAATGCTTGTGTTGAAGTTTGCAAGTCCCGTAGCATGCACGTATGGTAAACATTATGTAACAAATTTGAAACATGAGGTGTTATTTGATTGTCCTCCTTATGAGTGGCGGTCGGGGACGAGCGATGGTCTTTTCCTACCAATCTATCCCCCTAGGAGCATGCGCGTAGTGCCGAGGTTTTTGATGACTTGTAGATTTTTGCAATAAGTATGTGAGTTCTTTATGACTAATGTTGAGTCCATGGATTATACGCACTCTCACCCTTCCATCCTTGCTAGCCTCTTCGGTACCATGCATTGCCCTTTCTCACATTGAGAGTTGGTGCAAACTTCGCCGGTGCATCCAAATCCCGTGATATGATACGATCTTTCACACATAAACCTCCTTATATCTTCCTTAAAACAGCCACCATACCTACCTATTATGGCATTTCCATAGCCATTCCGAGATATATTGCCATGCAACTTTCCATCATTCCGTTCATCATGACACATTCATCATTGTCATATCGCTTAGCATGATCATGTAGTTGACATAGTATTTGTGGCAAAGCCACCATTCATAATTCTTTCATACATGTCACTCTTGGTTCATTGCATATCCCGGTACACCGCCAGAGGCATACATATAGAGTCATACTTTGTTCTAGTATCGAGTTGTAATCATTGAGTTGTAAATAAATAGAAGTGTGATGATCATCATTTTCTAGAGCATTGTCCCAAGTGAGGAAAAAAAAGAGAGAAAGGCCATAAAAAAAGAGAAGGCCCAAAAAAAGAAAAGGAAAAGGCCATAAAAAATAGAAGGCCCCCCAAAAAAATAGAAAAAGAGAGAAGGGACAATGTGACTATCCTTTTACCACACTTGTGCTTCAAAGTAGCACCATGATCTTCATAGTAGCGAGTCTCTTCTTTTGTCACTTTCATATACTAGTGGGAATTTTTCATTATAGAACTTGGCTTGTATATTCCAACAATGGGCCTCCTCAAGTGCCCTAGGTCTTCGTGAGCAATCAAGTTGGATGCACACCCACTAGTTTCTTTTGTTGAGCTTTCATACATTTATAGCTCTAGTGCATCCGTTGCATGGCAATCCCTACTCCTTGCATTAACATCAATCGGTGGGCATCTCCATAGCCCATTGATTAGCCTCGTTGATGTGAGACTTTCTCCTTTTTTGTCTTCTCCACATAACCCCCCTCATTATATTTTATTCCACCCATAGTGCTATATCCATGGCTCGCGCTCATGTATTGCGTGAAAGTTTATAGGTTTGAGATTACTAAAGTACGAAACAATTGCTTGGCTTGTCATCGGGGTTGTGCATGATGAGAGCATTCTTGTGTGACGAAAATGGAGCATGACTAAACTATATGATTTTGTAGGGATGAACTTTCTTTGGCAATGTTATTTTGAGAAGACATGATTGCTTAGTTAGTATGCTTGAAGTATTATTATTTTTATGTCAATATGAACTTTTGTCTTGAATCTTCCGGATCTGAATATTCATGCCACAATTAAGAAGAATTACATTGAAATTATACCAAGTAGCACTCCGCATCAAAAATTCTGTTTTTATCATTTACCTACTCGAGGACGAGCAAGAATTAAGCTTGGGGATGCTGATACGTCTCCAACGTATCTATAATTTTTGATTGCTCCATGCTATATTATCTTCTGTTTTGGATGTTTATGGGCTTTATTATACACTTTTATATTATTTTTGGGACTAACCTATTAACCCAGAGCCCAGTGCCATTTTCTGTTTTTTGCCTATTTTAGGGTTTCGAAGAAAAGGAAAATCAAACGGAGTCCAATTGACCTGAAACTTCACGGAACTCATTTTTGGAAGGAAAGAAGCCCAGAAGACTTGGAGTGCACGTCAGGGGACCTACGAGGAGGCCACGAGGCAGGGGGGCACGCCCACCCCCCTGGGCACGCCCTCCACCCTCGTGGCCCCCCTGACGTACTTCTGTCGCCTATATATCTCCATATACCCTAAAAACATCGGGGAGCACAATAGATCGGGTGTTCCGCCGCCAGAAGCCTCCGTAGCCACCGAAAGCCAATCTAGACCCGTTCCGGCACCCTGCCGGAGGTGGCAATCCTTCTCCGGTGGCCATCTTCATCATCCCGGTGCTCTCCATGATGAGGAGGGAGTAGTTCTCCCTCGGGGCTGAGGGTATGTACCAGTAGCTATGTGTTTGATCTCTCTCTCTCGTGTTCTTGAGGTGATACGATCTTGATGTATCGCGAGCTTTGCTATTATAGTTGGATCTTATGATGTTTTCTCCCTCCTCTACTCTCTTGTAATGGATTGAGTTTTCCCTTTGAAGTAATCTTATCGGATTGAGTCTTTCACTACAGGAATCAGCTATTTTGCCGTCTGCCACGGCGGACGGCAAAGGCATGAACGGCGGACGGCAAAAGGCTCCGGCAAAGTAGGCTACGGTAAACAGCTACTTTGCCGTCTGCTTCCTAGCGGCTGACGGCAAAGGCCCTTTGCCGTCTGCGGCGGACGGCAAAGAGAGCGGACGGCAATAATTGCGCTGTCAGTCCGTTAAGTGGCTAACGGCACGCCTTTGCCGTCCGCCGCTGACGGCAAAATTTCTAGTGTCTTTGCCGTCCGCCGTATGAAGTCATCTACACGTCACTACATGGCAGGTTCTTTGCCGTCTGCCACTGATGGCAAAGTCTTTGCCGTCTGCCACTGTAGGCAAACTGACCAAATGGGTCAGCTCCCAGGAAGCACAGCTGGATGCCACGTGTCTTCTTTGCCATCCGCGGCAGACGACAAAGAGCCCGTTGTCGTCGGTGGCAGACGACAAAGAGCCTGCAAATTGGCTCTTTTATCTGTTTTTTATTAAATCCAACAATTTTCATCACAAATATATATGACATATATAGATATATTTCAAAAGGCCATTACAGAGCAAACATATAAGATATCCAACACATAACTTCATCATCCAACCATATATATTACATGCATAGTTCCATCATACATAACAAGTTCAACATAGAGGCATCCAACCATATATATTACAATAGTTTCATCCAACGATACATGCATAGTTCAACGATACAAAAGAAACAGAGAAAGGGATAAGGAGCACTCCATCTATGCAAGCTTTCGTCAAGTGAATGAAATCTGCAAAATGAAAAATAAGAAAGTTAGAACAAGAAGAGTAGAACAAGAAGAAGACTAGAACAAGAAGAGTATGTCATTTATGAGCTAACTTACGTGAAATGGATCATATATGATCTAACTAAGTTGAAATGGGTCGTTTATGAGCTAGCTAAGGTGAAATGGATCATTTATGAGCTAACTTAGTTGAAATGGGTCGTTTATGAGCTAACTAAGGTCAAATGGATTGTTTTTGAGGTAACTAAGGTGAAATGGATCGTTTTTTAGCTAACTTAGGTGAAATGGATCATTTATGAGCTAACTTAGTTGAAATGGATCGTTTTTGAGCTAACTTAGGTGAAATGGATCATTTATGAGCTAATTTAGTTGAAATGGATCTTTTTGAGCTAACTTAGGTGAAATGGATCATTTAAGAGCTAATTTAGGTGAAATGGATCGTTTTTTAGCTAACTTGGTGAAATGGATCGTTTATGAGCTAAATTAGTTGAAATAGATCGTTTATGAGATAACCTAGGTAAGATGGGTCATTTTGGAGTTAACCTAGGTGAAATGGGTCATTTTAAAGCTAACGTAGGTAAAATGGATCATTTAGGAGCTAATCTAGGTAAAATGGGTCATTTTTGAGCTAACTTGGATGAACTGGATCATTTATAAGCTAACCTAGGTAAAATGAGTCATTTTAGAGCTAACTTAGGTAAAATGGATCGTCTATGAGCTAACTAAGCTAATTATGCAATTTTTGACATAAGTAAGCTAAGTACAGATCGTTTTAGAGCTAACTTAGGTAAAATGGATGGTTTTGGAGGTCAGTAAGCTTATTAAGTCATTTTGGAGGAGAAGAAGCTAAGTCTAGGTCATTATGGTAAGCATTGGAGGAAATAAAGCTAAGTCTAGGTCTTTATGCATGTGTTAAGCAAAACACTAGATAAACTTACCAAGATCGAGGAGGTGTAGGAGCGGGGTGGCTCGTGTCGGTAGATGGAGAAGGATCGTGCGATGCTTGTCTGGAGTTACGCTGCACCAAAGATCATTTCCAATGTCTTGTTAGCATGATGACACTCAAATGTTAAGACTAGCAAGTAATGTCCATTCAAATAAAACTCACCGTGGTCCCAGGAGCAATCACTGGCATCGGCGGAGCGGTCTGACCTGTCTTCTCGCACACAGAATGCACATTTGGTTTTGACGACTCAGTCATACTAGTTAGTAATGAGACAAACACTACATGAATGTTTTGGCTAATCTGTAGAAGAAACTTACCACAAGGAGCTCGTACATGCCCCTTGCCTGCATGTCATTCCGTGCCCTCTCCTCCTCCATCATCTTTGTTGTCCTCTCCTCCAACTCCCACTGCCTCTCCGCCGCCTCCGCCAGAAGTTTCTTCGTTCTATCTCTCTCACTCTGTATAGCAGCCTGCAACACCACTCACATGACCATTTGTAATCATTGATGGAAGCGCACACAATGTAATTAATGGAGAAAGATAACTGAGTACGTATCACTAACCTTGATGGCGAGTTGCACTGGCCGTTCACGAGGCCTTATCTCAGGAGCGGAGCTCAACTGGCGCGCCTTGATCTCCGGGAGAGTGCTAGGACAACGGATAAGTCCATCTCCAATGGCTATGGAGCCATGGGACCTCCCGCCACCAGATATCATCACCAGCTCTGGATCAATGGGACCCTGGCTCGGGTTAAAGTCCTCCCCTTTCCTCGCCTTCCCCTCATCTCTATATCTCACGAGCTTGTTGTGGGAGGAGATGTTGGTGAAGTTGTTTGCATCATCGAGGTCAGACTGAGAGAAAGCCTTGACTTTCTTGAAAGAGGCAGTGTGGGCCATGGCATACAGGTCGTACACCTCTGGCACCTTATCCGCCTTATTGTAGCGTGCCTGAAAGAGAGAAACAATGAAAATTAGTAATTAAAGGGCTCAAGCTAGCATGATGAATGAATTGCATGAATCATGAAGCAAACCACATACCCAGTTGCGCCCGAACTGATATAAGTTGGAGCTGCCTTGATGGTGTGGCACACCTTCCATTTGGGCACGTTTGTCCTTGGCCTCGTTGTGGAGGGCTAGCCATTGTTTTGAGCACCACTCATCGACCAACACCTCCCAACAATCCATCCAATCCGCACACCATCTCGGAGGCGCCTAAGTTAGCAAATAGAAACTTGAGCGCTACGGCTAAGAATTACTAAATGAAGGAACTTAAGTAGAGAAGGCCTTAAGAATTACCTTCATGTACTGCTCCTTACTCAGGAACTTATCGCGGCACGCCGGCTTGGTCTTCTTGATACCACGCAAGGCGTAGTAGTCTCGAACAGCCTGCACCCGAGCCTCGTGCCGTAAGTTCTGGAGTAGGCGCTTGCAGACGTTCTCGATAACATGTGCCGCGTCCTCCTCATATCCCTCCTCACACCTGTAGAATGTCTGCAATCAAATGAGACAATATTGATTAGTACAATTAATAACTAGCTAGTTGAAGATTTTAAATGTGTAAAGGAGAAATTACCTAGAACTTTCTGATCACCATGTCTGCCCTCGTGTCGCACACGACACCGTCGATAATCTCATCCGGCGGGGCCGGGGCAGCCACGTAGTGCTCCCAGCTCAATCCAAGCTCTGGAAGCCGACCCTCACCAGGCAACATGACAAACCCCGGGAAGTTTTGCCGGCAAAGAACTCCAAGGACGGAGTTGGGCCGGCGGACACTATGATGGTGGTCCCAACCCCTGCAGCATGACAAGGCCAACACATTAGTTATTTGAAGAAACGTGAATGCAGAAGGTACAAAAATATTAAATGCACTTACGTACCTCTCCCCATCAGGGAAAATCAACCACCTCTGCTCGCGGGTCACCGGCACGGACGGGAGCCGTGTAGCACCATGCTGGTAGACGTTGCCCCCCTCCTCCCCCTCCTCATCAGTCGGCTCCCCGCCATCATCAGCATGGCCACTTGGCTCCCCGCCATGCTCAGGCTGACCCGGCCAGGTACCCCATCCAGACGTGTGCTCCTCCGGGGTCTCGTGGGCCCAAGTCTCGTGGGCCGAAGGCCCATCGACCCGAGGCTCGTGGGCCGAAGACTCGTGGACCGGAGGCTCGTGGACCGGAGTCCGTGCAGCCTCCTCCTCAGACGAGTCCACCCTAGCAGTCACGTGCTCGGGTGAAACAGCTAGGGGTGGCGGCGAGGAAGGCGCCGTACGAGTCACCCTACCTCCTCTCCCGCGACCACGTGCTCCAACTCCTCTCTTCTTCTTACCTCGTCCCCTGCTGGGCACCGCGGTCGACGAAGAAGGTCCCGGCGGTGTCGCCATACTGTCCAGCAACGCTCGGCGGAGAGGTGCGTGTGGAATGGAAGACCTCGCACCACGCGCCGACGAAGAAGGGGCCTCGGCGCGCTCCCGACCAGCGCCCACCATCTTTCAACACCTGCCATGACAAAGAATAAACGAAATTAGTACAACATAAAAAAAGTACCGACATGAATAATAATATGTATATCACTTAAGTGTATCATCATCAAGTACAACATAAAAAAATTGAATACCTGACACTACTAATAATCTCGATCAGTATCATCAATAAATGCATAATCATCATCATCACTATAATCAATGATGGGCTCATAGGGTTCATTGGCATCAACATGTGCAAGGCCACCTTGACGTAATCGGTCAAGCATTGACAGGTCATCCGCAGCAGTAACCTCTTCTTGTTCCGGCTCTTCTTGTTCCTCCTCTGGGGTGATGTCGGATTCATTGTCGCTGTCTACTTCAATGTTTTGGGGTGAAGTATAGCGGTTCTTGAAACGCTTTTTGGAAAGACGTGTCTCTTGGAAGAATTCTCCTTCATATCTGTCTGGGTTAATGTGAGGTTCATAATCCTCTTCCTTTGGGGGAGAAAGTCTAGCACGTGGCGGCACTTCATAAACGACATCCCAACCTTTCAGATTTGGATTAGTTTGGCAGGCCCACGGTAGATAGAATACTTGGGTCGCCTATTGAGCCATAATATAGACATCAGGAACATCTAAATGAGTGCTTTGGTTGATTTCAACTAGCCCTATATGTTCATGAGTCCTTCTAGTCTCCTTCGGCTGAAACCAATAACATTTGAAGACTACGACATTCGGTGGGTTTTCACCATAGAATAGAAGTTCATAAATTGCTACAACTCTCCCATAATACTCGGTACCTCCTTCGCCGATAGCAGATACACAACAATTTGTAGACTTACGGTCGGCCATAGATAGCTCTTTGCCATAGGTACGAAAGCGATACCCGTTGATGTCGTACTTGTCAAATGAACGGACCTTATAGTCAAAACCATTAGCGACTTGTCTCAATTCGGCGTCCATAGACTCTGAATTAGCCTACAAGTTTAATATGAAAGGATTGTTGCATTATGCACAAATTAGCGAATGAAATGAAATTGTCTAATAGAAATTACCGTTTGTTTGAACCAAGAGATGAAACCGGGATAGCCACCTCCTTGCTTTGCGAGAAGCTCATACTCTTCGACGGAATCCTTTTGGATCTCCGCTCCATACGAGAATATGGCGATGTATCGACTGTATGACATATCCAGGAATAAGAGTAGTTCAAAGGAAATAGAAGTTGCGAAACAATGTACCGAGAACTTACTCGATGTACGGCCGCACTTCCATCAGGTTGTTGAAGATATACAACGAAATGGTCCGCCATTCTTCGTTATCCAAAGATACTGGATGTGAAACACTAGCTGGTGCGAGATTCCCTTTGAATAGGCTGAGGTTGGATCCACCCTTTTTAGGCTCGTCAGCATTGTACCGAGGCTTCGGATTATGCAAATGACGATTTTTGGCTTCGTAATGCGCTGTTACGAAGTTTGCCGCCTCCTTTGTGATGAATGCCTTAGCCATCGATGCTTCAATTCTACGTTTATTTTTACATTTTTCTCGAAGCGTCTTCTGCATCCTCTCAGTTGGGTAGCACCAACGATTTTGCACGGGCCCCCCCAATCTTGCCCCGGTCGGGAGATGCAAAATCAAATGCTGCATTGGATTAAAGAAGCCCGGTGGAAAGATCTTCTCTAACTTGCAGATCAACTCCGGCGCCAACTCTTCCATTTCTTCTAGCACGCCAGGCGATAGTTCTTTCGCACAAAGAACACGGAAGAAATAGCTGAGTTCTGCCAGTACTAGCCATTCATCCTCAGGGATGAAGCCACGCAACATCACCGGCATTACCCGCTCAATCCATATGTGCCAATCATGACTCTTGAGACCAAATATCTTCAGTTTATCAAGATTCGCTCCCCTCTTTAGATTCGCTGCATACCCATCGGGGAACATCAACTGTTGTTGCACCCACAAGAGAATTTCCCTCATAGCTGTCCTTCCAAGATTGAACCATGCCTTTGGCTTCGTCCAGTTCTGCTTTCCTTTCGGTTCTTTCATGTTTTGTAACGGCCTATCACATAGCGCCTCCAGATCGACTCTAGCCTTAGTATTATCCTTTGACTTCCCATCTATGCCGAACAATGTACCAAAAAGTGCCTCGGCGATATTCTCTCAGTGTGCATCACGTCGATGTTGTGTGGGCAAAGGAGGTCTTTGAAGTAAGGCAGATCCCATAAGCATGTTTTGTGAGTCCACGCGTGCTTAGTATTATACCCCTTGAAGTACCCTGGACGTTGTGGATCTGGCTCGAGAGCGTTTAACTGATCCAGGGTCTGTTGGCCTGTCAATGCAGGTGGTGCAGAATTTTTGACAACTCTACCCCTGATGAAGTTCTTCTTGTCTTTCCTGAACTTATGGCGAGGATCCAGGAACTGTCTATGCATGTCGAAGCAAGAAAACTTGCGACCGGCCTGAAGCCAACGAAACTCAAGAGCTCCCTTGCATGTGGGGCACGGGAACCTTCCATGCACACACCAGCCAACGAATAGCGCATACGCCGGCAAGTCATGCGTCGAGTACATGTACCAGACACGCATTATGAAGTTCCGTTTGCTAAAGGCGTCGTATGTCTTGAACCCATTATCCCAGGCTTCTCGTAATTCGTCCTTAAGCGGCTGCATGTACACATTCATATTTTTTCCCGGATAGTTGGGTCCTGGAATTATCAACGTCAGGAAAATGTTCTTTCTTTGCATAATCTGTCCGGGGGGGAGATTGAGTGGAAAGACAAATACGGGCCAACAACTGTATTGGGCTGCCGTCATACCAAACAAACTGAACCCATCCGTGCTGATGCCGACTCGAGGATGCCTCGGATCTGCCGCTTTGTCAGCATGTAATTCATCAAACTTTTTCCACGCAACACCATCCGATGTGTGTACCATCATCAGATTCCCATCTGCATCTAGTCCGGTTCTTTTGCCTGTTTTGTGCCATGTCATCTGTCTGGCCGTCTCTTCGACCATGAAAAGACGTTGAAGTCTTGGTACGATTGGCATATACCGAAGAACACTAACGGGGATTTTGGTCTGTGTCTTCTCACCCATACCGTTGTCTACCACAATATACCTGGAAGACTTGCAAATGGGACAATAGTTGAAGTCCGCATAGTCAAGCCTAAATAAGGCACATCCTTTCTCACAGGCATGTATCTTCTCATAGGGCATCTTCAGTGCACAGAGGATTTTGTCTGACTGGTACAGGTTTGCAGGCATTACATGGCCTTTGGGTAGAAAGCGTCTAAATACTGTCATAATTGCGTCATAGCATTCTCTGCCCAAGTTGAACTGAGCCTTCAGAGCCATTACTTGTGAGATGGCATCCAACTGACAAAGCTCAGTGTGCTCGTGGAGCGGACGTTTCGAAGACTCCAACATTTCATTGAAGGCCTTTGTAGATTCCTCCATCTCCTTGTCCGAATCCCGAGCATCATCATAGCCTTGCACCATGTTTTCCATCCCGGTACCATGCTCGTCGGTGCGACGACGATCCACCTCAGCTCGGTCACGTTGGGCAGACTCACCATGAAATGTCCACACCGTATAATCGGGCGTAAAACCACTCTTCTGCAGGTGTTTGCCCATTTCAGCCTCTGTCTTCTTTTCCCAATTGCCGCACCGGAAACAGGGGCACCAGGTTTTCTTTTGGCCATTTGCAAATGCGGCTTGCACAAACCCCTTAGTTTTTGTGAACCATTCAGCGCTCCATTTGTTCTGACCAGTGTGACCGGTATACATCCAGGCACGGTCACTCATCTTGACTTTCAGAGCTACTGGACACACAACAATTATATATGTAATTCACCATGTATATATTCATCAGTTGATCTACTTTGTCAATTTTATTACGTCCATGCAACCTACACTCTAATAGGTAATGATAGGTCCTAATCCCACCCGTGTATGTGTAGATTGGGTTCATTTTCCCATGCTATGCTCCGGATCCGACGCAAAATTTCGGCAGCACCTCCCCGCTGTTCTCCTGATACACGTCTCTGCAATAAAGAGAGAGGATGTGTACCCGGAGAACAATAGGGGAGGCACTGACGAAATATATGCGTCGGATCCGAAGCAAAGCATATGGGAAAATGAACCCAATCTACACATACTCGGGCTGTCCATGGATAGCGTTGGACAATTTGAAAGAATCAAGGTTATAAATATGCAAATGCATGCATATTTATAACTATGACGCTTTCGAACGGGAGACACATATTGGTTACGCATACTGATGATTCAAGACACATATATAGCTAGCTATCAAGTTTCATCGGAATAGATCAAATAATTAATGGGGGAGGAGGACTTGTCATTTGTGCTCACCCACGAACGAAGGGGCAGAGCTCGTCAAACGCACGGCGAGTTCGTCGAACACCAAACCTCGCAGCGATGAAACAACTGCACATTTAAAACTACACGATCAACACAATTATATATGATGTTTTTCATAACAAAATCGAAAAATATATGACCTAACTAATAATTCACAAATATATGACCCCGTCGGCCTCTGGAAGGCCAAAGAACACCTTTTCGGGAGGTGTCGGTGGTCGGGGTGTCCTGTCGGTGTCGGGGTGCCGTGTCGGGGTCGGGGTGCTGTTTCGGGGTCGGGGGGTTGGGGTGTCGTGTCGATGTCGGGGTAGTGCCGTGTCGGTGTCGGGGTGTTGTTTCGGGGTCGGGGTGTGGTGTCGGGGTCAGGGTGTCGGGTCAGGCTCGGGGTCGGGGTGTCGGGTCAGGCTCAGGGGGTCCGGGGTGTCGGGTCAGGCTCGGGGTCGGGGTGTCGGGTCAGGCTCGGGGTCGTGGGTGTCGGGTCGGGGTCGGGGTCTCGGGGTCGGGGTGTCTGTCGGGGTGCCGGGTCGGGGTCGGGGTGCCGTGTCGGTGTCGGGGTCGGGGTGGGGTCAGGGGGGTGTCGGGGTCGTGTCGGGGTGGGTCGGGGTTCGGGGTCGGGGTGTCGGGTCGGGGTGGGGTTGGGTCGGGTGGGTCGGGGGTCGGGTGGTGTGGTGGGGTGTCGGGTCAGGCTCGGGGTCGGGGTGTCGGGTCGGGGGTCGGGGTGTCGGGGTCGGGGTCGGGGTCGGGTGTCGGGGTCGGGTCTAGGGGTCGGGGTGTCGTGTCGGGGTGCCGGGTCGGGGTCGGGGTGCCGTGTTGGGTCGGGGTGCCGTGTCGGGTCGGGTTTTTTTCCTCTTTTTTCCTTTTCTTCTTCTTCCTATTCTTCCTTTTCTTCCTTTTTTCCTTTTTTTCCTTCTTCTTTTCTTCCTCCTCCTTTCCTTTTCCTCTTCTTCTTCTCCTCCTCTCCTCTTTTATCTTCTTCTTCTTCCTCTTCTTCTTTTTTCTTCTCCTCCTCCTCTTCTTCTTCTTCCTTTCCTTTTCTCTTCTTCTTCTCCTCCTCTCCTCTTTTTTTCTTCTTCTTCTTTCCTAAACTAAACTAAACCTAAAACTAAACCTAAAACTAAAACTAAAACTAAATCTAAACTAAACATAAACCTAAAACTAATAAAACAGAAAAAAAAGGAAAAAACTAAATCTAAACCTAAAACTAAACTAAAACTAAACCTAAAACTAAAACTAAAACTAAATCTAAACTAAAACTAAAAAGGAAAAAAACAAAAAAAACAGAAAAAAAAGGAGGGGGGTTCACCTGGGGCAGGGCCGGTGGAGGAGGGGGCGGGGCGGTGGAGGAGGCCCCCGGTGGAGGAGCTGGCCGGGGCCGGGGCGGTGGGGGCGGCCGGGGCGGGGGCGGGGGCGGCGGGGGGGGCGGGGGGCCGGGGCGGGGGGGGCGACGGGGCGGTGGGGCGGCGGCGCGCGGCGGGCGGCGGCGGCGGCGGTGGGGTGGGAAGTGCTGGCGGGGCGCGTCGGGGGCGAGGAGAGAACAGAGTAACGGGCGGGGGGGTACGGGCCGTTAGGTAGTGTCCTCTTTGCCGTCCGCCTCTCTTTGTCGTCCGCCCTTTTGCCTCTTTGCCGTCTGCTGGCAGACAGCAAAGAGGTGGGCCGTTAAGTTTTTTTCCAAACGGGCGGGGGGTGGGGCCACCTCTCTTTGCCGTCTGTTGGCAGACGGCAAAGAGCTCGCGGACGGCAAAGAGCTTCTTTGCCGTCTGCCATTTCTTTGTCGTCTGCTTTTGGGTAGCTGATGGCAAAGAGCTTCTTTGCCGTCCGCTAGCTGACGGCAAAGAGCTGGCAGATGGCAAATGAGCTGATTCCAGTAGTGTTTAAAAGATTTGAGAACACTTGATGTATGTCTTCCCGTGCGTATCTGTGGTGACAATGGGATACCACGTGATTCACTTGATGTATGTTTTGGTGATAAACTTGCGGGTTCCGCCCATGAACCTATGCATAGGGGTTGGCACATGTTTTCGTCGTGATTCTCCGGTAGGAATTTTGGGGCACTCTTTGAGGTCCTTTGTGTTGGTTGAATAGATGAATCTGAGATTGTGTGATGCATATTGTATAATCACACCCACGGATACTTGAGGTGACATTGGAGTATCTAGGTGACATTAGGGTTTTGGTTGATTTGTGTCTTAAGGTGTTATTCTAGTACGAACTCTAGGGCTGTTTGTGACACTTATAGGAATAGCCCAACGGATTGATTGGGAAGAATAACTTTGAGGTGGTTTCGTACCCTACCATAATATCTTCGTTTGCTCTCCGCTATTAGTGACTTTGGAGTGACTCTTTGTTGCATGTTGAGGGATAGTTATATGATCCAATTATGTTATTATTGTTGAGAGGACTTACACTAGTGAAAGTATGAACCCTGGGCCTTGTTTCCTAGCATTGCAATACCGTTTACGCTCACTTTTACCATTAGTTACCTTGCTGTTTTTATATTTTTAGATTACAAAAACCATTATCTACTATCCATATACCACTTGTATCACCATCTCTTCGCCGAACTAGTGCACCTATACAATTTATCATTGTATTGGGTGTGTTGGGGACACAAGAGACTCTTTGTTATTTGGTTGCAGGGTTGCTTGAGAGAGACCATCTTTATCCTACGCCTCCTACGGATTGATAAACCTTAGGTCATCCACTTGAGGGAAATTTGCTACTGTCCTACAAACCTCTGCACTTGGAGGCCCAACAACGTCTACAAGAAGAAGGTTGTGTAGTAGACATCATAGTAGAGAGAAGGCTCAGTCGCCGCCCCGCGCATCCACAACCTTCTGAAAGTGGCTTCATCTCGCAATGTGGTCAATAAACATGATATTCGCTTTAGAGCCATGGAAAAGCAGGAACATAATCTTCTGTCCTATTCTCCAAGATGGACAGGCCTTCATTATTTGAGACCACCCATGAATAAGTATCTTTTCACCTCCAAGGGGAATGCAGTAGGTCGACATAAACATCATGCTGTGACCAAGCGCAAGTCTGACCCGACCATGGTCAGGCATCTGTATAGGAACAATAGAACTGGGCAGTTTTTGTTTCAAGAAGATCACAACTGTAAAACTGTGTATAAGCAAGAGTTTATGAACAACATATATAACAGAAAACAGCCCGTACCATAAGTTTCTCGACATAGTTGGACCTATTCAATGAGTGCAGCAGTGGCACACATATCCCACGTGCCCTTTCACCATTGAAACGCCCCACAAGGACCTCAAGACGATCAATAAAGTGTAGGAACTTGTGGATTTTGTCCCAGTCAACTTCAGTGCCATCAGTAACAACCAAGTTCTTATAGAATAACAAACGAGTAGCCTACTTAACTCTGAAAAAACCTACACGTGCCACCAATTATAAGAAAATATTAGTTAGAAGTAGCAACTTCGTAAGAGATTCGTTGCTATTTCTAAAGTTAAATTGTGATAAGTTAGACAGAATAGGTGGATTAAGAAGTAATCAAGGCAACAAGCAAGAACCAGATACAAGACTAACATGGATAAACAATTGGAACGACATCGGGGTGGAAAATCACAGTGAAGATGAGACCAGGTTCTGCTTTCCATCAACATTCGTGCGCCAACTTTCAGTCCGTAACACTTGAGAAAGTTTATCCAAGTTTAGCCATAAAAAAGCAGCGATCTTCTTGGTTCATGAACCCAACTCGGAACTTATATCCATGGCTTGTCTTCACTGTGACCATTAAACTGGTGTATTCAGTTATGGCAAGGCCGAGCATCTTGAGTACATGTGTTCTAGCAGAGTAAGGAATGCACTGCAGGAAAAATAATATGAGAACACAATGTATTCCCTATCCAAATCTAGAAATAATTTCCTCATTCATGTCAGTGTTGACCATGGTACTAGTACCTTTTATCCAAATATAGCAATCCAAATTACTAAATTAGTCGACAACATGTTCAAAAAAACCCACCCGGATAGAAAAGAGGATTCTACGAACGTACTGTGTGTGTTTTAAAATCCTGTGTTAGGATGAGAAGGAACAAGTGTGGCATCTCGCCGAGGGCGCAGAAACCTGTAGGTCCTCGCACTTCGGGCACTGCAAATGAAACACACTAGATTCAGTAGGAAGAAAAATGCATCAACTGCGGCGGCTGCCATCCTAGGATTACCCGCGACCAATGGACTTGGATTTATTGGGGATGGATGAAGAATTCGTACCTGGTTCTCCATGAGAAAACCCTATGCAATCGCCAAGAGGGGGTTTTCTCTGAACAAGCAGATGAGGGAGAAGGGGATTCAGGCCCGGTGAAATATTGCCGCTTCGTCCATCCAACTTACAACTAAAGCTGGAAAGGTGTTTTCTTTGTGATTTAACGGCTCATTGGGCATTACTGCGGCACTACGACCGGGGTGTGTTTACCGTGCAGTTGTTCACTCTAATTTGGTGCATATGGCACGTGCACCCCTTTGCCGGATGCCCCACATATCAGCGAAAGGAAGTAGAAAGACAAGAGTAACTAGTTACACATAAATATATTTTTGACAGAGAGATACTCCCTCTGTAAAGAAATATAAAAATCTTTTATATCACAACTTTATATATAAGAAAAATCAAAGGGAATATATATAACATATATAATTATAAAAAACAGAGTTTTTTTTAACATAGTATAGACGAGTTGGTGATGATGGTGTGCTTGCCATCCTGCAATACAGGTCGTCCAATTTATATCTGAAGGATAGGAAGGAAACTATGTCAATTTTGCAAACGGTACCCACACACCTCTCGACATTTGCAAATAAGGCCTTCCCTCGTTCATCCTTTTCTCTCACAAGATAAAATACTCATACAAATGCATCTTGATGTTATGTGCAACGCACATACATTATGGGGGTTTAGCTAATAATATAATACTCAGACAGGCTCACAGTTCTGGACTTTGGGCCACATGCCGGTGGGCCGACATGTTTGGGGGCCCATGTGTTCTACCTCAGCGCTTTTCATATTGCAAACGATCGGCACGGCGCTGGTTTTAGATGCTGTCGCAAAGAGAATACACAAAATTGAATAAAGCACGACAGCTGTTAGAATGAAATCGAATGACAATTCTTAATCAGCAATCAGAGTTGCAATTCTATCAATGATATAGTCCATGAAACGGGGCAAAATTGGCCAAAATTGCAACTGGAGATTTATTTTATTATTTTACAGAAAAAGATGGTGATCAATCCCAATATTTCTTTAATTGGTATACGTAGATGTACAAGTATACACTGTAACCAAAACCAAAAGAAAGAAAAGAAAGATGTAATCAAAGAGAAGATTGAAGGAATATGTTTTATGGTCTCCTCCTACTTATTTCCCAGCCATACTTAATTACAATGAACAAATAATAATGTACAATAATGAAATGTAAACAAATAAGCATACCACTTGTGTCATGCAATAATGAATCCTATTACATATATTACACTGACATATTTAAGTATATTTATTTCACTGAACAAACACCATAATTTTGTAAACAAATAATACTTCATAGAACTTGCCGAATTTCATGCAGTACATATGACATGGCCCTTTTATTTTTGCACTAGTAGTCTGCATCCCACACAGAGAAAGCACTAGAGGACTTCATCCACTTGGCAGTAATTTCAGGGTAGTGCCGGTTGATCACATCTCGTAGGCCTTCAGTTGTTTTGACCCATTGCATCCCCTTCTTGGTGTATGTTTTCTCATTGAAATTGCTTGTAATAAATCGATCTGCTTCAAGCCTCCTGTTTATAGAGATGTGTTAAATTAATATTCATATCTTAACTGAGTAGTTATGATATCAAATTAGTACTTCCTCATTTGACTACTTCTTTTTTCTGGTAACATTCTGGATCTACCAGTAAAGCACCCATAATGGTCACATCGTTATGTTTTCTTGCCTTTTGAACTTCGGTTTGGGTAAATTTTGAATCAGTGAAAATTAGCTTAAGCCACATTCTCAGTTGTTTCCTAATACATTTAACAAGGGCTTAAATCAAATTTGGTACTTTGTCTAGCATTCAATATCAGTTAAAACTAAATATCACCTTGATGCCATTAAAATGAAAATGTTGAATGCTGTTTCGCTTATGGCAAATCCCTTGATTTTTTTCTCTGCCATAAGACCAACAAGAAGATCCAATTTCTCTACATCATCTCCATATATTGCTCTTATGTCTTCAATTGCATCCTTGTCACTTGTCAGATCCTCCCAACTTTTTATTGGAATCAGAAATAGTCTCCTCCTGAACTCATTGTACCTTGGTACACTTCTCTCCCTGTCTCGGTATACTTTAATTTGGAGGAAAATAAAATGATATTAATCTCAGTGCAATCATTATCAAAGGCATTAGACACGGTAATCCTCTTTATTTAACTTGAAGAGTACAGTTTTTGCTTAACATTGTTGTTTATACTAGTATGCAACAATGTCCTTGTTTTTTAAATAAATGGTAGGTGTGATAGATTAGAGAGTGGTGCTAAGGTTACAAGATACAAGCATGATATATGTCTTGGTAAGAGAATCTTGTATTTTCAATCTGGTTAGTACAATAACAGTTTTGGAATTCTTGAAAACTAAAAAGTATGTTGTGATAAATTTCAACATAGTAGTTTAAGGTTACAAAATACTTGTTCTAGTACTTAATTTGTTGCCAGTATGAGTTATTTTAAATATTTTTATGCATTGGATTATTCTTGGTGGATCCTTGTACCAATTTGACATGGTGCAAAATCATGATCCTCTACTGATAGTGGTATAAATTGGGTCCAAATTTCATACCTTCTAGGGCAGCAAGGTCGATTCTGTCAGATCGATTGGTACCATCCAAATTTTGTGGTATAAGGTCCCTGAAGAAACTTGGGTAGTTCCATAGTTCAAGTGCACCACAAGCTTGATATCCCATTGATAATGTTTGTTTTTCAAACCCTATTTTTGATAGCTGGTCTTCCCCCTTGAGACCAACCAACTCTCCAATATCGATGCTACATTTTGACACAAGAAAGAAATGGTGTCAGTGTTTATGTCAGTTATACTAAAAATGTGCTAACCGAGCAGAAAACTTATTGTGACCAAGATTATACATTCTACTTTTTATTGTATAGTAAAGAAGCTAAAAAACATAATAATTCTAGCTGTTTGTGTCGAGTTCAGTGTCTAATGTCAGGTTCAGTAATCCATGATGTAAGAGTCGATATCTAATAGAAGAATGTCTTAATTTTTTTCCTCATTTCTTTATAACCTGTATCACTCTTTTTTGTCTGATCTAATGAAAGTTGTTAGTTTTCATTCCATCTTCTACATAAAAAAAGTAGAGGAATGGATGCCAAACATAAATCGTGTACTCACTCTTCCAGGTACGGTGGGGAATTATTTGCAGCGGGTTGCCCGGTCGGATCCCTGAGCTTGAGAGTGCTTGGTATTAAGGAATGCATTCTGTAAACACTGGTAAACTCTTCAGTCAAAGAATAAGGTACGCCATGGTTGATCGGCTCCTTCAATCCCACAAGCCCACCTAATGCCGTTCCTCCTATGTGACCAAATGTATCTTTTATTTTCTTACCCAATAATCCATACCTTCACAAAACAATCAGAATATCAGGTAAATTGTACACATTCTCACTAATTTAATTAATTTGAATTTGCAGATGTAAATAAAATTTCCACTTGGAAAAGTAATACCATCATCAGCGGATAATTTTTTTCTTTCGGTAAATATGATAAAATGAGATAAATATATCCTCACCAATTTGCACGCATTGCAGCTCTCATGGTTTTAGTCTTGAGAAGCTCGACAGTCCAATCAATAGTGTGAATCTTTGCAATGACAGCAGAAGTGACCAATTTGGCATACCGATATAATTCTTCATCTGATAGGATGGGCTGTTCTTCCTGAGATTAAAACAAAAATTGTAATGTTTTCTTCATATTTTCAGCATAAAGAAAACAAATTAATGTCTTGGTAAATAACAGCTTTATCGGTACGGTGGCAAGAAGTCAAGAGTAGCAAATTCTTCCTAAAAACTAAACAAATAGATAATAGTGATGCTTCTCTTACCTTTATTGCATCACAAACTGCATTGTGTTCCTTAACAAAAAGAGCTTGTAAGATCGAAACCCCAACCCAACCGTTGCGAACGTCGCCCGATAATGGCACACCATTCTCCTCATGCAAAAGAAGACCGTCATCTCCTATGACTAGTTTTCCATCAACATAAGTCCTGATATTTTTTGCCTCTTTCTCATTATTACCATATACTGCACTCCCATCCCTTGGTACATACAAACATAGAAATTGCAAAAAATTACGACATTTTCTGTACAAATGTGCATTGATTTATATATATTCATCGATCGTCTCTATTTTTTAAGTTCATTCTTTGTGCTTAAGAGAAATTTCTGATAAAGATCTTAACTTAAGAAAATCTTAAGCATTACTCACCACCAAGCTGTGCGGACATTGTAGTAACCACTCTGTATTCCATCAGAATTCGTAGGTTGTTCTTTTGTGGCATAGAACTTGAACGATTTGAGGGGGCACTCATTGGCCACATATTTTGGAGCTGTGATTTCAATCTGGAAGAAACCAAGAAAATTGAATTATATATCAACTAACAATTAGAGGTGGCAGAACCTGAGCCAACCCGAGAAATCTGCTCGACTCGACTTAAATCCGACCCGACATTTTCCAAAAAGTCAAATCGACCTGACTTGAACCAACCCGACCAGATCCAAAACTGACCCAATCCAAGATCAAATAGCATCCAATCCAACTCAAATCAATATACGATAAAAAAAGTTGATATTGAAATTGGTCCGACATGACCCGTCCATCCCCCAACCCGACCCAACTTGACCCGACATATTCTAGAAGGCCAAACTAACCCAACAAGTCCAACCCAAACCCGAACCCGACCCGCCCGCGTAATTTACCACATGTAACTACAATATATATTTCAAATTCTCAATGGAAGATGATTTTCTATTTTTAAGACTTCAACAAATTAAGGCTATCAAATTAAGGAATTAAATCAAGCATGCACCTGTTTGGTATCCTCCATATGATCCATCCAGTCATGAACCATGAACTGTATCCATGCAGCTGCTAGTATATTGAACTGTTTCCCTGTGTCCTTGTATTCTCTCCTGGCTAACAGCTTTGTTGCCACAACAAATGGATCTGGGCTCATCAACTGCATCGATAAATAACATTTAATTACTTTATGCATAATCTGATGATTCAAAAGCATACCTCGGATTTCCATCTGTTAACAGTATGATATAATTAAAAGAAAATTGTTTTGTTTTTAAATTAACAAGCACACATTAGCTCTTATTTTTAATATTGACAAAACTCGTGTATTTTTTTTGAGTTTCAACGTTAATTCATTCATTTACTTATTTGAAGCTTGCAGAACGAACTACAAACAAAAAGTTTCATCAAAAGGAGTTTTATTAGTCTTGAAGTCAAAGTGTCAAACTAAATATTAAATAAGAAATAAAAATAAAACACTTTTTGGTGATCTTTACTCCTTTAATTGGCTTCTTAGACTTTAATTTCAGGTTTATTCTTCATTAACTAAATTCAGTATGTATAGTATCTAATTTTCTACTGAACAAAATAATAGGGATGCAAATTGAAATCAGCAGATAAGAAGAGCACATCTAAAGCATGCATATATATACAACAAGAATTACCAAAATAAAAGGGAAATAAGTGCTTAACTAATTTACATTAAGTTATTAACTTGTATTGTTAAAACTTAATTAGAAATTTGGAATTTTGTAAGAAAATTACTAGATTTTTTGTAAAGAGTGTATAATTAAGTACCTCATCCTGTTGATCAACTGGCTTCATGTTTCTCCCAAAAAAGGTGTATTGGCTACCAGCCTTAGCATTATGGGGGTCGTTGTACTTGCCATCTCCGGTGCGGTACGGGAACTCCTTGGGGTCAAACAGAGCACCATGAGAACTCCCAACAGCTAGCAGGTTGTATTTTTCGAGGAGGGTCCGGCGGGTGTTCAGGTAGAGTAAACCGATCGGAACAGGCATCTTGTGCCACAAGTTTCTCTTGTCAAATGCATGAATAAACTACATGAAATTAAGAAAAATTAATACATTGGAAATTTAATTAGGTATGCATATGTAAATTAAATACTTCAACTAATGAGGAATATCAATTGAATAGTTAATAAGGTGGTACACAAGCATGATAAAGCCTAAGTATATATGCGTGCTTCTAATGGCCATATTTATGAACATGATTTGTTAGTTACCACCATATGCATGAAAAAATAATACATATTGGCATGCATACTCATTTGAAAATATACTTCATTATAACAGATTTCCCTAATTAAATGGTGCATCAAACTTAATTTAGCGCAATTTTTGAGATATTAAAATGAATATATATATATATATATATTCAAATGAATAGATACTAATTTAAAACAGATCAAACAATTAAAATGCGGCATCAATAGCTCCAAATATAATTCAACTTTTAGTTGCGTTAGAATTCACACACACACACACACACATACACACACACACACTTTTAGTTGCGTTGTATATATAAGATCAAATAAAGAAATGTTTACAAATTTTATTTATGATAAATTATTCTAGTATAAAAAATACTTCATAAATGCCAAGATGTAATTAATTATGTGCTCATCTATATATGTATGCATCCTCTCTAATTAACACCCTTATCTTGCTATAAAATAAAACGCTGACCACATCAATAACATGCATACTGATTAATTTTCATACATAGCATAATATTTACGATCATACATTAATATATAACCACTACCTGATATTTTGAAGGAATATGTATGTATGTATGTATGTATGTATGTAACTGTATGCAGTATGTACATCAAATAAATAATTGATATATATATTACTCTTAAACATTAATTAATTAAAACGTACTAGAAAGCCAATCTTGTCACCGAAAGACATCTTAGAGAAAACATCACGGAGGTCCGGATGAACACGAGGCTTGAAGAGACCTGAACCCATGGCTACATGCAAACAAATTAAATGAATGTATGATCTTGAATATGAGGACTTACGAAGAAGTAACAATAATATATTCTTTGGAAGTTACAACAATCAATAAGGTGTAGTACTATATTTATAATAGAAAAGGCATGCATATCAACCCATTCTCAGTATGTTCTGATATTCAGGCCCTGTTTAGTTCGCAAAGTTTTTTCATCACTACAGTGACTTCGAATGTTTGGACACTAATTAGGAGTATTAAATGTGGATTACTGACAAAACCCATTCCATAACCCCCGGGTGCTTTGGCGAGACCTTTCTAGTGAGCCTAATTAAGCCTAGATTAGACAATGTGGTGCTACAGTAAACTGTCTCTAATGACGAATTAATTAGGCTTCATAGAAAGGTCTCGTGATTTGCAGTCCATCCGTGTAATTTGTTTTATAATTAGATCATGTTTAGTCCTCCTAAATAGCATCCGAAAAGTGATACAGTGAACTTTGCAAACAAAGTTTGCAATCTAAACACAGCCTCAATGACACGTGCATGATTGATTTGCTGCGTACTATATATGCGTTTAAATAAAAAAAGGATATGATGTGTAGGTGTAGCTGCTCAGAACCGATAATTTTATGGTAGGTGTAGCTGCTCAGAACCGATAATTTTACGGGAGCTGATACAGTGATACCATTGTCCTCCCTCCGTCCCTAAATGATGATCATCGTTGGTTTCCATGCCACAAGTTTGACCGACATTTGTATCTCTGAATAAATTTATTAAAAAACTAGATCCAAATATCTATCTAATGATGTTAATTTTGTACTATAAATAGTAATATATTTTTATATATATTTAGTCAAAGTTGTTTATCGGGAAGTGAAAACGACAGTTATTTAGGGACGGAGGGAGTAGTTCCCATTGTTGATACAGATGATTTGACCAGGCAAATTCGTTCTACATTCCTGAGTTGTACATGTAAATGCGACGAAAATTGTTTATTATGCATGTAAAACCAATTTGTCGAGCTTAATAAAGAACATTAAACAACTTGCATACTAAGCATTTTGCCGGCATAAAAAGACATCTAGTAACATGCATTTTACAACACCGTGCATACTAAATAAATTTGGGTGCATAATAAATATTTTGACCAAGTAAATAAAAGGTCGGCGGGTACAGCTTTCCTGATTATTTTGACAAGTAAATATTTTGGGCCCAAAACCAATGGCGAAAGTGAAACCACGTGAGAGCAACGTTGTAATCTGCTGTTTAATCTCTCCCTAATAATAATAATAATCTTTATATTTACCTACTAATAAACCGCCTATTGCTTCTGGTAGTACGTCATAAAAATTGCCTTTAAATTTGACAAAAATTACTCACGAATGCAACCCGTAAGTGGCAAAAACGATTCGTTTTTCTTAAGAGTCTCCAGCCGTCGCGCATGATTCATATAAAAAATCCCACCACAAGTAACTCTGGCACAAGCAGCCTACTGGCTAGAGTCGTACTCTTCTACTCGGGAGACCCGATCCTGATTTCTTTCTTTTTCTGCCTTTTCTCCTTTTATTAATTCTGTTCGTCATCCCCTTACTTCGCTCTTCGCACCTATTTTTTTTCTGCGCGGCCAACATCAGGTTTTCCCGTCCCGATCTGCTCGTGCTGGTCTTCTCTCTCTCTCTCTCTCTCTCTCTCTCTCTCTCTCTCTCTCTCTCTATATATATATATATATATATATATATATATATCGAGCAAGGTTCCTACCTGGCGCAGCACGGATTCTTTCTCTCGGTTGTCGCTGCGGCGCTCCCCCTTCAATATGGTCGGATCGACGCCAATGATCCCATCTAACCACATCAAGTAGCAGTCATGCGCCCCCAGGCAGCCCCTTCACCGGAAGCACCCCCAGCCCCCCCCCTCCAACTCCGTCCTCCTGCTGGCGCCCAAGTACCGTCCGAAATTGCTCCGCCCAAAGCCCGTGACGCACGCCGAAATTTGCGGCCGTCTGCCCGTGCTATGATTTCTGGATATGATGCATTGATGCTAGATGGTGCCATAGTTTGTTTTCTTTACTCTTCATTGTTTTTGGATCATGGTGTGCTCATGTTGATTTGCAGCCCAGTTGATAGTCCGTACGATGAAGGTTAGTTGGTCTAACTATATTTACTAGCTATTTTAATTAATAACGTTATAGAATCTTTGCTGAACTCCCTTTGTGTTGGTTCTTCTTGAAGTGAAGAATTGACGTCTAGACTTGGCATAATTCAGTTCCTGGATGAAAAAATTTACATGTCCTTTTAGTCTGAAAATCATAGTGGGCCTTGGAGCATGATGCAGAAAATTGTAGGTATGCCCTGCACTTCCCATACATGAAGGCAAATGATTTCTTTTTGGATGCCACTGTCGTCCGGCACATGGTGTTTATCAGTGAGTAAATGGTACAAAGTTCGAATTATCAGTTTACGTTCGTCCTGATGGATCGATAGCTTCGTCGCGGTCATCAGGAGAAATATCACCAATCTAGCGGACGGCCAAACCGAGCGGTCGATACAGGAAACCAGCCCCTGCCATTCCCCATCTCTGTATTTGTGTTAGGCCCAGCTCAATGTAGAGGAAGAGGAGGAGGCCAGAAAGAATGAAGCTACAAGGCAGAAGGCTTTTAATCTGAAGGCATGGTTCAGTAAGTTGGACGAGCTGCTGACAAACTATTTTGAATTTCCACTTGAAACGATGCATCAGATCGTAGAGTATGTTGGCTATGTCTCTCGGTGTGTACTGAACAACTTTTTTCTTATTACATCTTGGTTGTTGGCATTGGTGGTGTTCTCTTCTGGTTCAGCAGAAAGTTGTTGAAGTGAAAGATGAAGAGGAACCTGTGGAAGAGCTAAAGACAGGATCGGACGTGGTAGAAAGAAGAAAGCAAAGCCTAAATGGTATAATGATGTGAATTCAGATTTCATATGTTATCTTCCCTGCTTCATGAATATGATAGCATGGTTGTCATCCAGATAATGCACGCGCCTTTATTTGTCATATACTACCAATGCACTGTAGTTTGATGTGTAATTTGTATTAACTGCTCAATGGGCATTCCTTAAATAATTAGAGGGAGACTGCTTGATATCTTATTGTTTCAAACAATTCTGATGAAGCGCTCAACCCGCGACTGAGTACTGCCACGCTCAGCCACGTGTCCAGGATGCGGAAGCTGTGACGCTTGCTGGAAAGCTGGTCAAGTAGGCCCCGACTGTAAGTGTTAGCTGATTGATACTGCACATCACACTATTTCCAGGAAACAAGTCGATTTGCAACAATTTCCAATCATTAGTTGGACATTTGTCGACGAAAATAAATGATGCTTTCTATATTGAGTTTGTATATACGACCTCACCACTGTTTAGCTGCCTTATGAGATCCAATTTATATTTTTCAGTTTCTACACCAAAGTGCTTCATTTATATGTATTACTGTAGAGACACGGGAAATTGTTGTTGCTCATGCAACCCTAAACTTCAGTTAAATGTTTGTAATTTCACTATCGTTTTTTTTCTGGATTGTACTACTTTTCAGGTTTCAGTGTCTAAATCTTCAGTACAAAACAGTGTCTGAGAGTATATGCCATTAAGAGGATTATTGCCGCCAATATAAACTTTTTGCTTTGTCCCTCCAAATTTCCAGTTTTCTTCTAGAGTTGAACGTGTTGTTGGTAGTTTGCCTTCATAGAGTTTTCGTAGCAACTGTGACAGAATATATTGTTATCAAATCTGTAACTATTTATAACCACAATAGTAAATTCCACCAAGAGCTCGAGCGAGCAGACTGTCACTGGGCCATATATCCTCATTTTGCTCCATCAAGTTTCGTTGGATATTTCTCTCAATTTAACTGAGAAAAAACAAACATCTACTGAGTATTTCAATTTTCTAAAAGTAATAAAATTAGTGGGAAGCTTAGAAAATTTGCTTTTGCTGTCTTTGTACATTCATGTCATAATGTCACTTTCATCATGGATAATCTCTGTCCATCTTTCCAGTGAAATAATGTGTTTTGAAGTACAAGTGACTAAACCATGGTGATTGTTTTTTGCTTGAGCAATGAGAAGTCACCAAGATCCACATTAGATGTAACAATTTATATTATATGTAGCTTTCTTGCTTATCGATTATATACGAAAATGTAGTTTTCGATGCCAGTCATTTCATTTCTTTACCCGTGCTTTGGCCTGTCGTTGCTGGGTTCCCAGGTTGATTTGTTTTATTTTATTCTTGCAGATGTAGAGTATGATTTCCCTGATGTTTTATAAACTGGTTTCAAGCACGTTGTGCAGGATTTAGCTATACATTTTGGTGTAAGGTGGGATCACTAACTTGTGTTCTTCGCTGAGCATTGAAAACCTGGGAATTTCTGACTGTGCTAACTTAAACTATGGTATTCATGGAGAACATCCCTGGTAATCTCGGAATCGTTACCTGCACAGTAGAACATCAATTATTTGACGATAAAAGTTAGTTCAATTCAGTTATTCCAGTCAGCTAGCTAATGTGGTTCTTGCAAATAGCAGTGACAGCACCATACCACATTTCTTTCATAGTGGGGTTACATCTGAGGGCTAAGGCAACAGATATTTATTCTCTCTCTAGATGTTGTATCAGGAAGAAGCTTACTAACAAGGATCAAAAGAAAACATCAGTCACGCCTAATTGTGAAGAAGAGTACGCCAATAGAGTTATTTGGGTTGTATAAGAAGAATACCGGCCAGTTCAGGTCGAGGCTAGACAATTGTTGCTTAACTGGGTTCAAGTTAGCTCAGTTTTTCCGACAAGATTTAGTTTTTTCGTCTGGTGTTTATTCTCGAGACATTTTATATAATTATAAATACCAAGCAAGCAGTCCCTTTGATCACAGCGAGACAGTTCACTTAGTAAGCAATGCAATCTAAGGACATATATTTGAGGTTCTAGATAATTTTTGTGGGCCATAGATTGTATGTTGTCAGTGAGATGTGACGAGGTGGGAAATATATGCTTTGCATGGAAATGACATTACTTTGCACATGCCACTTATTTTAACGCGTGAACAATCATTTTGTGTAAATAACTAAATATACAGTTCGCCAGTGTTCAAAATTGCAATTAAAATTTCATTCACTGCACAGGGAATCTTTTTTGTGTAAAAAATATAAATTTCATCAGGCCGATTTATCGCAATAGGGGGTCAGAACTAAAATTATGTCATATCAGTTGGGTTAATCGGTGAGGCAGATTTATCAGTCTGTCAAGTGATTTATCAGGCATGTATTATAAATTGGTCTGGTCCCTCTAGGCAAAAACATCAAAATTTATGGCAAAATTCCTCCACCTCGGTCGCTAAGTTGCTGATACAACACTTGAGCGAGCATCATAGTCATGACTCTCGCCAACTACAGCAAACAAACACATCCCGGAATTTGACTTTACCGATCAGTGGTGGCAAGCACGGAGGAGCCGTTTGGGAAGCGAGCCGAAGAAGTTGATGTAGAGCTTGCAAGGCAAATACGTTGACAGGGTGGATCGGCGCACGGCGCGGCTGCTCACGCGATGCCAAGCCGGAGGTTGTTTCAAATCCGTCCAGGCTTTGCCCTCATCCACGCCAGCACCATCTAGATTAATATGGATGTGGTGTCTTTATTGGATTAAAGAAATGTGATATTTTTCTTTTCCCATTCCAACGCACGAGCATGTTTACTAGTAATAATAACAAAGCACGGATTGATTTTGTCGGGTTCACCATCATCCTTTTTTTTACTTCTTCCATACATGGTCTCTTTGGCCGATTCCTACGAGGTGGTACTATTCCCGAGAAGAGACCGCCTGCCTAGCCGTATGGCTCGCAAGCCAGCATGGGCTTGAGCCCATTTAATTTATCGCCTGACGCCAGCATGGGCCATAGCCCATTTAATTTATCGCCTGAGAACTGTTCCTCGCTAAAATATGCTCGTGTGTGTAGCTTGCATCGATCAATTCGTCCATTAAATAATACCACCTCGGTCTCTTAGCTCTGTCTAGACCAATTCATATATGTTTCTGAAACTTTCACTGACGTGGGAGCTGGCTGCTGACTGAATTTGAATACAAGATGTGATGATGGCCGATGGCTGCATGGGCCAAAGAAAGGATGGATAGACGAGATGTGATGTTCTCACGGGACCAATGAGGACGGATTTCTAGACACGATGTGATTTGATGGATGGTTGGCTGCATGGCCCATTAAATATGTGATCTTGCAAGATAAGAGATCGTCTGGTCAGGACCAAGGAGGCAAATCAAATATCTCTTCATCTCAAGAGAAGAGAGGTCTGCTCGAGGACAAGAGGAGGGGATCGGGTGTGTGTGTCTTCTTCTCGGGATCAGCTTGGCGTGTGCTGCGAGTCCCTCATTCAATATTAAATAAATATATTACCCAAGAGGGTCAAGTTTATGTTTATTCAGATATCATGTTATATAAAAATATCATTTTCTACTTTTTAGTGCACCATATTTTTTATGCATGAATTGTGATATAGAGGTTATCTGTTTTGACAGTACATGAAAATCATAGCATGTACGTTTCACTTTTGCTTCAGACTGTAGTAACTTTTCAAATATTTGCATATGCTAAGAAAAAAGTGAATAACTACAGGAAGCAAAATGTGAGTTCTGCTTATTACTCAACACCGCTTTGGGGAATTTAAGAATGTCAGACAAGCCGCGTTGGCACTTCCATGTCCTGAACTATGCGCCGCAACGAACCTTATTTTTAATTGAATCATATTTCCTATGTACATGTCTGCTATGGTTATTAAGGTGCTAGATCTTCTTTTCTCCCGTTACAACGCACGGCCTTTTTTCTAGTTACTCTTATATTTTGAAACCACGTGAGAGTAACGTTGCAATTTGGAGTATGTCCGTCGCTCTCTGGGTTTGCTCTTTCTCCTGGTCCAACGCAAAGAAAAGATGCTATCCCAAAAGGAATCTAAGGCAGAAACGACAACAAAGAGCCACTTTTTTTTTAGCATAACAAAGAGCCACTTGGTTTGGCGGGCCGGACGAACCCACCCGTGTGCTTCTTATATCTTAGCTTATCCCATCTCATCACTCGTTTCTCTCTTCAAAAAAAAAAGAATCTCATCACTCGTCCGTCCTTCATCCTATCCTTATCCTCAACTCTCTCTCTCTCTCAAACTATTTGTCTCTCCTCTCCGTCTCTCTCTCCATGAGCCAGGCCTGGCGCGGCGGCGGGCCGTGCTCGACCCCAGCCGGCCTGGCGGTAGGGGGGAGACGGGCCGACCTCGAGCTCGGCGAGCACCTCCAGTCCCTGGCCATGAAGGTATCCGACCCCTAGGCCCTGCCTCGTTTGGGTCGCAGCCACACAGCGGGATAGCTAGATAGCCCCATCAGGAGTACAGTCCGGCGTCATCGATGTGGTTGCCATGCATGCCAAGAGGCAATCCACACTGGCCTTTGGGAGCCCAAGGAAGAACTACGGGTAGGTTTGGTTTGCTGTCGCTGCCCTGCCAAAGACATAGGCCGGCCAAATCTTGGCGATCGATTTGGCTGCCCAGGAATCGGCCGGCGCAGACCTAAAAAATGAAGGAAATTGACGGGTATGCAAACACGAACCTTGTGTCTGGTCAACGGCCAAATTTTGGTATGGCTGTCGCAGACACTCATCCAAACACGCACTACATAACAGTTCGTCGATCAAAAAGACGAGAAAGTCACTGGAGAATGAAATAGCACATAATGGAATCGATTGCAAAAATCACAAGAAGAATTGCTTGGCGCATCAGTCCCACTGCAGCACTTTCTATGGTGGTCTGGCTGCCTGTTGTTGTCCATGCATCTCCTCGTTCGCTCTACGGGCACGTTTGGTTCTATGCCACGATTGCCCAAGCAAGGAAACAAGAATTCAAGAAACGATGTGAACAGCAAGGCTACTACTTACCTCTAGAAGGAAAACCTGGAGATGTGCTGAGCTCTCAGAATCCCCGCACGGCTGAAGAAAAGAGGCTCAACCCATGCTGGGTGCACGCCGCTATATATCATCGATTGAAGGTTGGCTGGACCTACGACTCCAATATTAATATTGATGAAAAAGGAAAACAATTGATGTGACATGTGACTGACCGATTGGCATGTCTTTATGTTTAATGAAAACCTGCAGTGATTTTCTAGGGTCTGCAACATCCTATCCAAAACTATAATGAAAACCTAAACAGTATATTCATTCATAAAATTTGTAGGATCCAATTTTGTAAGATCTAATCATAATTTTTTTTAAAAAATTATACCATATCCGTCCGAATTTATCTATCTCTTTGATGAGTTGTGAATGAAATCCTTTTAGATGCTGAGTTGACCTAGAAAAACTGATCCATCGGTTTCCAGGCCAGGCTGGCATCATAAAAAAATGGAGTAGGAAGGAGGCATGAAGAGCGTATATAGTCTTTGCACATGTACGACTACCTTGGCGACATACGACATAGGAGACGCAGAGGCTCATTCGTTCAGCACCATAATAAAATCTATACGAGCACAAGAATTGGAGGGCCCAAGAAACACATCTCCGACCAATTAATCAGAGGATGCTAGCTGGCACACGGCTTCAAGGGTCCACAGACAAACAGGAAGAAACCGCAAACCACCCTCTACCCACTTGGGGACCCCTATATTGTATGCATCCACATTTATCTATCTCTTTGATGAGTTGTGTATGAAATCCTTTTAGAGGCTTAGTTGACCTAGGAAAAAATGACACAATAAAAGAATAGACTAGGAAGGAGGCAGCACATGCAACCTTTAGTCTCTGCACATGTATAGGCCCCTTTGGCAGGGCTCCGGCTCCCGCTCCACCTGAAGCTCTATCAAACAGTTTGCTTAAAAATGACTCCATCTTGAAGCACTAGAGGAGCGAGAGTTGTTTTACATGGAAAAGCCGGAGCATAAAAAAGTGGCTCCTCTGACTCCTCCCATTTTAGGAGCCAGAGCTCTATCAAATGGGGCCTATGACTACCTCATGAAAACCTCGACGTATAGCTATAAATTAATAGGAGGAAGGATGCAGGAAGCACAGATATAATGCAACATGCACATGTATGACTACCTCCTCGAGACTTCGACGTATACCTATAAATTATTAGGAGGAAGGAGGCAGGAAGCACACATATAATGTAACACACACATGTATGACTACCTCCTCGAGACTTCGACATATACCTATAAATTAATAGGAGCATGCAAAACACACGGAGGCTGATTCATTCAGCACCGATCATTGATTAGACTAGAACATTCAGCAACCGCGCCCTCTCACAACTTTAATAATATAAACAAATATGCATTTCAAAAGAGATAGGGCCAAACAGTTATGTGACTGTACAATCTAAAATTAACGGTAGTGCTGGCTGCAGCAGCAAGCCGGCAACCAGCACGATATCCATTGTCCAATAGCTGTCTCAACATGCACCGAGTGATGCCGAACCTCATGATGAGGATGACACCAGGATACACAAGATTTATACACATTTGATGAATTTCTAGCTGAGCAAGAATTATTAGAAGAACTACAACATGGAATGGTTGCATAATTGAAGGCTGACTTTGAAGTGCTTGAACAAGGGAGGAGACACAACAGTGGACCAAGGAGATATTTGTCCAAGCCTCGTGAAGAAGCCAATCAGCTTCTTATGGATGATTATTTCACGCATAATCCTGTCTACAATTCCTACAATCTTTCGTAGAAGGTTTAGGATGAGGAGGTCTCTGTTTCTGCGCATTGTTGATGCCCTCGGTGAGTGGTCTCCATTTTTTACATTAAGATTGGATGCTACTAATCGCCCTGGGTTATCGCCATTCCAAAAGTGCACTACTGTCGTAAGGCAGTTAGCAAATGGGAGCCCTGCAGACTAGATAGATTAGTATATTAAGATTGGTTAAAGTACTGCAGTAGAGTGTTTGAAGTTATACGTGGAGGGAGTGGTTGCAGTATTTCGGGCGAAGTATTTGAGGCGACCTATAATACAAGATGTTGAACGCTTAATGGAGATCGGTGAGCTTCATGGGTACGGTGCCCTGGCATGCTAGGGAGTATTGACTGTATGCATTGGCACTAAGAAAAATATCCTTATGCATGGAAGGGGATGTATACCCATGACGATCACCGTGTGCCTACAATCATTCTAGGGCAGTTGCTTCCCACGATCGTTGGATATGGCACACCTTTTTTGGTGTTGCTGGATCCAACAACGATATCAACGTGCTCAATCAATCAAACTGAGAGGAGAAGCTCCTAAGGTCGACTAATCTATCAATGGAAGACAATATATAGGGTACACGATATCAAAGTGCCTTGTGCCTGCCTGGTAGTACCAGTCAACCTAACAAAAATGAGTGGCATGCACTACCGAAAACCGGCTCTTTGTCGTGTGCCTGGGGCTTTGCCGTGTGCTTTCTATCGGGCACACGACAAAGAGCCACTTTGCCGTGTGCCACGACAAAAACACATGGCAAAAATTTGGCACACGGTAAAGTAACAAAAAATATTCTATTCTCACCTTGAAACTTTTTCTACTCTCCACATACAACATGTGGTACTCCATGTTAAAATTTGGTACATTTTTGTTTTTTATTCCCATATTTACCTAATTAATTGCATTTCAAGTAGTCAACTTTGAACTACAAGTGATTCAAATAATAGAATTAAATGAGTGGAAAAATGATATCGATGTTAAAATTTGGTACATTTTTGTTTTTGTTTCCCATATTTACATAGTTTGAGGCCTTACCCGTGAAATGAAAAGAAATTTCCAACATCTTGTCTGAATGAATTTTTTTTAAAGCAAATGATGTCTAAAAATCATGAGATGTGCCAACATCTCATGATATCATATGTAGAGGCCGTGGTAAAAAAAATTAGTGGGTTTCGAACATTTTGTCACATACGATGCTTACAAACGGTTAGGTTTGGAGTGAAAGTGATGGCCGAAATTGGGTTTGACTTCAATTTTTTTATATCCAATACACAACATAAATGGTTTCATGTGAAAATTTAGTAATTTTTGGGAACCATGTGATTATTCTAATGAAGAGAAGAAGAAAAGGAAGAAATTTCAAAAAAACTTTGTTGTGGGTTGTTTCTTAGGCACACGGCAAACCCAAGCCGGCCGACCCATTCAGCCTGTCGCCCCCTCCAAAGCCTATCTATATAAGCCCCCACCCCCTCCCCATCCCTTCCTGCCGGCGCCCCTCCCCCATGGCTGTCGGAAGCCCGCCCGTAGTCATGTGGGGGTGCCAGATCTGGAGTTCGATGGCGTGTCCGGGGTGTTGCCCCGGTTTGATTCGTTCAACGATAATGGTTTCGTCTTTGGCGAGCCACTTTGGAGGTCCGCAAAGCTGCATATCACTGATGGAGCCGCGTCGAGCTTAGGTGTGATGGTGATCAGTCATTTCTTTTCTTTTTTTGGTGGCTGCTGTGGTGGTGCTCAGAGGTTTCCTCAGTCTTGTTTATAATTTTACTTCTTGGCTGGTGTTCCTTTGTGTAAAGGCTAGCGTTTTGCTATGTATTTAGTTTTGTCAGGTCGCTGTGTATGTGATTTGTGCTATGATCTTTATAATATAAATGAGACATGTATTATCATGAAAAATAAATAGTTAAAGTGGGACCTGGCGCGGGATTCCTGAACGAGATGTTTTGGCCTGCCTCAACTGGAAGTAACGTGCATGCGGGCAGGGCAATGTCGACAGCGCCACGCGATCTGATGGGAGCCAATCCAAACGAACGCCCCTGGTAGCAGTCAACGCCGAATAATTGGCAGGGCGTCCCGCGGCTGCATTCGAAGTTTTCGATCGTCGGTGGACCTACTTGGTGCTGGCCGCTATAAAGCATCACCATCTTCACATTTTTTTTTCGACATCAATCATCATCTTCACATGTTTCACGGAATAGTCCTGCGAAGGCGAAGGGCCGGCGGTATCTGGATCATAAGTTCTCGACTTTTCGACGATGAAAGTGATATTGGCGCTCCTCTTTTTGTTCAGTTTCAACACGAGGATCTCGTTTCCTTGGCATCAGTTTTTCTATCACGTTCCCACGTCAGAAGAAATCCATCTAGAGTTTTTCTTTCTGGCGAGGCCATCCGGAAGTTCTTAACGCTGAAGCAGCCGGGTCGCTCTCACCCGGCCACCCCCACAAAAAATTTAATAGCTTGCCAAGGCCGTCTGTCAGATGACCTTGCATTTGCATCGACATTTTTGTTTCTTTAATGATGAGACTGGCCTGTCGTGCTCGGGTGGTAATCAAACCCACGTGGCGGTAGATAGATATATGAAAAATGACCATGTGAGAATCCCTGATCCATGCGCCCCCACAAAATATAGAAATTGTAAAGCAATTTGATTGCATATATCAATAGTATCGGGATTTGTGATGGCTAAATGGGCCTGCCTTTCGGTTTTAAAGCAATTTAAAATTGTGTAAAGTATATTTTCAGCCTCGCAACACTCAACACTCCTATTACGGGCGCCTAAGAGCAACTCTAGCAGACCCCGCATCCCGCTCCGGCACGCAAAATAACCGTCAAAGTGCGGGTCGGGGCGGGAAAACCTGTCCGATCGGACCCCGCATCCCGCCCCGGCCCGCTAGTATTTTTTGCGAGGCGCGGCAAAACATCTCCCCCAACCTGTAGATTCACGGGCTAGGAGGACGACCCGAGCTCAACCCCTATCCGCAGCGAGATTTGGCGGGAGGGACATTTTCACGCGATCGTTCCCGCTCCCCCACCCTTGCCCCGCCACCGCACGCTTCGGTGGATCTTCCCCGGCTGTCCTTCGCCGCCATGGATGACTCCCGGCTGTCCCCGTCACCGTCGAGGTCACGCACGCTCCTTCCCCTCGGGCGGATCTCGTCGCCGGCCATGTTGGCCCCACCGTCGCCCAAGTTAACGCCGCGCCTGCCCGCAAGCGGCAGGGCAACGTGGTCATGCAGGGCGGGAATCCGGCAGCCCCCGCCGCGAAGGCCCGCGCTCCGGGCGCCAACGCTGCTGCGCGATCTCGGCCGGCGGCGGAGAAGGTCACCAAGGCCGCCGGCAGCAAGAGGAAGAGGATTCCAGCTACAAAGAAGCCGCCTACTTCATCCGCTCATTCCGCCTCGAAAAGAGGTGCCCCGGCGATGCCGCTCAACGACGCTACTCCCCCTGCAAGCGAGGTGTTTGACGAAATGGCCAGAAGGTATGCGTCTTCGGTCATGTCATTTTTTGTTTGCTTTACGCCATTTTGCGATACCTCGTGACTTGTTGTCGTTCACTATAGTGGTGGTTCGAACAATGCAACTGTCGAGTTCGTGAACTTGTTGGACACCAAGGCCGTTGACATTGATCAAGCTCCGTTCGCCGCATTCGACTACAATGAAACAGAGGGCGGCGTGGACGATCATGGTTGTGAGGAAGAATTGGAGGAGATCGAAGCGGAAGCGTATGAGCAATCGCAAACAAATATAGGGAAAAGCCAAATATCGAAGAACTACACGATCTTGGAAGATCAAGTTCTAATTAGTGCATGGAGTGCGGTGTCACTTGATGCATGCACGGTTACTTCTCAAACCGCCAAGAGGTATTGGCAAAGGATCGAAGATCAATACTTCCGCATGATGGCAAAGTACCCTAATAGGACTCCACGCATAATTCAGTCGCTTCAAGGGCGTTGGGAGGTGATCAATCCTATGTGCAACCGTTGGGCAGCTTGCTTGGAGCAAGTACGCAATGCACCTCCAAGTGGAACCGTGGAATCCGACTATGTGAGTTTGTTTTGCTTTGTTCAAGTTGTGCATCATCATATTTGCATCATGGGAAATGATTGCATCATTTCACTTTGTTCACATTGTGTAGGACAAGATTGCCCAACATAGATACAAAGACATGGAAGCTTCGGAAGGCAAATTCTTCAAACTAGAGCATTGTTGGGACTTGTTTCAAAAGTGCGAGAAGTGGAAGTTGATCGACAAAGAATCCCCACCAAAGAGAGGCTCGCTTACAAACATAGATGAAGATGAGGATGATGATGGCCCAAGAAATTTAAACAAGCCCGACGACGACAAGAAGACTAAGGAGAAGATGAAGAGAGAGAGTAAGAAGCATCGAGCTTGAGGGAGAAGATTGATGCCATGGTGCAATCAAACGAGTTGATGTTGTTGAAGTCGTTGGAGATCAAGAAAGAGTTGGCCGAGAAGAAGGCAAAGGAGAAGCAAGAAAAGTGGCAATTGCTCAAGAAAGAGGGGTCGCACAAAGCCGCCATTGAGGAGAGAAGAGCGCGCCGCTGAAAACAAAGCCATGTCCAAGTTGCTCGCCAAGAGAACAAGATCATGTCAATGAACCGCAATGACATGGACGATCTCACCAAAACATGGCATGATATGGCAAGGAGAGAGATCTTGAAGAGGAGAATGGTTGTGTCGGTCGGTGCGTGTTACAGTTCCGGAGATGTTTTCTCTGCTCTATATGGTGGCAATGTTGATGATTTCGGTGCGGGAGATGGAACAAGCGCCGGAGGTGGATTTGGTGGTGGCGATGAACTTCAAGATGGACTCGATGGCACGGAGTGAAGATCGACCAAGATGATGCCGGACATGGGCGTAACTTTTGCAAGGCCCTCTTTTGCGTTTGTCCTATTGAACTTGGCTTTTATTTGCGGGTAAAACTGTGTTATGTTCTTTGATTTTGAACTTATTTGTGGGGACCTATGTCAAGTGCGAGAATTGGGCGTTTTTTGTTTGCGGGTCGACGTGGCGGTTTCCGAGCAGATCCCGCGAGAGTCGACTCATAAAAAAGTATATTCCACGAATATCCTTTTATACGGTTTCGTTTAGGGGTCTGCATCTGCGGCCGTCCGAGCCAACTAACAAAAACGGTTTTCCACGAACTACAAACGCGTTTTGCAGGCCGGCTGGATGCGGTGTATGCTAAAATTGCTCTAAGTTGGTCTCTAAACTCCGGCGCAGGCCATTCTTAGGGCCAGTTCTTTTCGGCGATTCTCCCAGAATCGTCCCCCTCCCCAGCTTCTCTCAGAATCACCACTCTATATATTTTTTACAATTCTAGATAATTAGACCTTAACTAGATAGGATTGTAAAACATATATAAAGTGGCGATTCTGAAAGAAGTTAGGGAGGGGGGCGATTCTGGGAGAATCGCCCAAAAGAACTGGCCCTTAGTCCGGCACAGGACATTCTTAGTCCTCAAATGTCAAAACTGTCCATATTTCCATGAAAAGGAAAATTATCTATACCCGATTCATTGCCGCATCGAAGATGTTTTAATGATGGTTTCACACACACACATGATAGAGCAAATTAAAATGAAACCAAATGTGTAAAATTAAAAGAAAAATCAAAAGGAAAAAAACTGAGATTTTCTTTTCCAACTTAACTAGTCTGACGAAAAAGACAAAAAAATTAAAATAGGAAACTAGAAAATAAACATGAGTAACAAAATTTTAAAACATAAAATGTATCAAAACATTTATTAAGTTATTATGATTTACACATAGGAATTTAAGGCAAATAAAAATTATAAGAATTTGAGAAATTAATGAGAACTATGGTGATTTTAAAATATAAAATTAGCAAGAAACCTTTATTAAATTAATTGAATTTCTTTTTTCAAACTTACTGATTGTTAGGCATTTTAAAGTTCTCAAAATATTTAGTTTCTCTACTGAAACATATGGTAACAACATTTCTACGCTTGAGCGTGGGATATTGTGATAGTCTCTAGCAAGACTTACAATTTTTTTTGTAAAATGTTGTACAGATATAATAAATTTGAAACAATGTAATAAATTAGTGATTTGGTTATTGTCTATGTCAAAACCGGTGGATCTCGGGTAGGGGGTCCCGAACTGTGCGTCTAAGGTCGATGGTAACAGGAGACAGGGGACACAATGTTCTACCCAGGTTCGGGCCCTCTCTATGGAGGTAATACCCTACGTCCTGCTTGATTGATCTTGATGAATATGAGTATTACAAGAGCTGGTCTACCACGAGATCGTAATGGCTAAACCCTAGAGGTCTAGCTTGTATGGCTATGATAATGATGTTGGGGAACGTAGCAGAATTTTAAAATTTTCTACGCATCACCAAGATCAATCTATGGAGTCATCTAGCAACGAGGGAGAGAGGAGTGCATCTACATACCCTTGTAGATCGCGCGCGGAAGCGTTCAAGAGAACGGGGTTGATGGAGTCATACTCGTCGTGATCCAAATCATTGATGACCAAGTGCCGAACGGATAGCACCTCCGCGTTCAACGCACGTACGGTTGGGAAGACGTCTCCTCCTTCTTGATCCAGCAAGGGGGAAGGAGAGATTGATGAAGATCCAGCAGCACGACGGCGTGGTGGTGGATGCAGCAGGATCCCGGCAGGGCTTCGCCAAGTGCAAGCGGGGAGGAGAGGTGTAACGGAGGGAGAGGGAGGCGCCAAGAGCAAGGGTGCGGCTGCCCTCCCTCCCTCCTCTTTATATAGGGGCCTTGGGGGGCGCCGGCCCTAGGAGATGCAATCTCCAAGGGGGCGGCGGCCAAGGGGTGGCTTCCCCCCCAAGCCAAGTGGGGGGCGCCCTCACCCCTAGGGTTTCCCAACCCTAGGCGTAGGGGAGGCCCAAGGGGGGGCGCACCAGCCCACCAGGGGCTGGTTCCCCTCCCACTTCAGCCCACGGGGCCCTCCGGGATAGGTGGCCCCACCCGGTGGACCCCCGGGACCCTTCCGGTGGTCCTGGTACAATACCGGCGACCCCCGAAACCTTCCCGATGGCCGAAACTGGACTTCCTATATATAAATATTTACCTCCGGACCATTCCGGAACTCCTCGTGACGTCCGGGATCTCATCCGGGACTCCGAACAACTTTCGGGTTACTGCATACTAATATCTCTACAACCCTAGCATCACCGAACCTTAAGTGTGTAGACCCTACGGGTTCGGGAGACATGCAGACATGGCCGAGACGCCTCGCCGGTCAATAACCAATAGCGGGATCTGGATACCCATGTTGGCTCCCACATGCTCCACGATGATCTCATCGGATGAACCACGATGTCGAGGATTCAATCAATCCGTATACAATTCCCTTTGTCAATCGGTACGTTACTTGCTCGAGACTCGATCATCGGTATCCCAATACCTCGTTCAATCTCGTTACCGGCAAGTCACTTTACTCGCGTCGTAATGCATGATCCCGTGATCAACCACTTGGTCACATTGAGCTCATTATGATGATGCATTACCGAGTGGGCCCAGAGATACCTCTCCGTCACACGGAGTGACAAATCCCAGTCTCGATTCGTGCCAACCCAACATACACTTTCAGAGATACCTGTAGTGTACCTTTATAGTCACCCAGTTACGTTGTGACGTTCGGCACACCCAAGGCACTCCTACAGTATCTGGGAGTTGCACAATCTCATGGTCTAAGGAAATGATACTTGACATTCGGAAAAGCTACAACAAACGAACTACACGATCTTTGAGCTATGCTTAGGATTGGGTCTTGTCCATCACATCATTCTCCTAATGATGTGATCCCGTTATCAATGACATCCAATGTCCATAGTCAGGAAACCATGACTACCTTTTGATCAACGATCTAGTCAACTAGAGGCTCACTAGGGACGTGTTGTGGTCTATGTATTCACACATGTATTACGATTTCCGGATAACACAATTATAGCATGAACAATAGACAATTATCATGAACAAAGAAATATAATAATAACCATTTTATTATTGCCTCTAGGGCATATTTCCAACAGTCTCCCACTTGCACTAAAGCAATATTCTAGTTACATTATGATGAATCGAATACCCATGCAGTTCTGGTGTTGATCATGTTTTGCTCTAGGGAGAGGTTTAGTCAACGGATCTGCCACATTCAGGTCCGTATGTACTTTACAAATCTCCATGTCTCCATTTTGAACACTTTCACGAATGGAGTTGAAGCGACGCTTGATATGCCTGGTCTTCCTGTGAAACCTGGGCTCCTTGGTAAGGGCAATAGCTCCAGTGTTGTCACAGAATAGAGTCATCGGGCCCGACGCATTGGGTATGACTCCTAGGTCGGTAATGAACTCCTTCACCCAGACTGCTTCTTGTGCTGCCTCCGAGGCTGCCATGTACTCCGCTTCACATGTAGATCCCGCCACAACGCTTTGCTCGCAACTGCACCAGCTTACTGCCCCACCATTCAAATTATACACGTATCCGGTTTGTGACTTAGAGTCATCCAGATCTGTGTCGAAGCTAGCATCGACGTAACCCTTTACGACGAGCTCTTCATCACCTCCACAAACGAGAAACATATCCTTAGTCCTCTTCAGGTACTTCAGGATATTCTTGACCGTTGTCCAGTGTTCCATGCCGAGATTACTTTGGTACCTTCCTACCAAACTTACAGCAAGGTTTACATCAGGTCTGGTACACAGCATAGCATACATGATAGACCCTATGGCCGAGGCATAGGGGACGACACTCATCTTTTCTCTATCTTCTGCCGTGGTCGGGCATTGAGCCGTGCTCAATCTCGTACCTTGCAATACAGGCAAGAACCCCTTCTTTGACTGATCCATTTTGAACTTCTTCAATATCTTGTCAAGGTACGTACTCTGTGAAAGACCAATGAGGCGTCTCGATCTATCTCTATAGATCTTGATGCCTAATATATAAGCAGCTTCTCCAAGATCCTTCATTGAAAAACACCTGTTCAAGTAGGCCTTTATGCTTTCCAAGAATTCTACATCATTTCCCATCAACAGTATGTCATCCACATACAATATGAGAAATGCTACAGAGCTCCCACTCACTTTCTTGTAAATGCAGGCTTCTCCATAAGTCTGCGTAAACCCAAACGCTTTGATCATCTCATCAAAACAAATGTTCCAACTCCGAGATGCTTGCACCAGCCCATAAATCGAGTGTTGGAGCTTGCACACCTTGTCAGCATTCTTAGGATCGACAAAACCTTCCGGCTGCATCATATACAATTCTTCCTTAAGGAAACCATTAAGGAATGCCGTTTTGACGTCCATTTGCCATATCTCATAATCATAGAATGCGGCAATTGCTAACATGATTCGGACGGACTTCAGCTTCGCTACGGGGGAGAAAGTCTCATCGTAGTCAACCCCTTGAACTTGTCGATAACCCTTAGCGACAAGCCGAGCTTTATAGATGGTCACATTACCATCCGCATCTGTCTTCTTCTTAAAGATCCATTTATTTTCTATGGCTCACCGATCATCTGGCAAGTCAGTCAAAGTCCATACTTCGTTTTCATACATGGATCCTATCTCGGATTTCATGGCTTCCAGCCATTTGTCGGAATCCGGGCCCGCCATCGCTTCTTCATAGTTCGAAGGTTCACCATTGTCTAACAACATGATTTCCAAGACAGGGTTGCCGTACCACTCTGGTGCGGAACGTGTCCTCGTGGACCTACGAAGTTCAGTAGCAACTTGATCTGAAGTTTCATGATCATCATCATCAACTTCCTCTCTAGTCGGTGCAGGCACCTCAGGAACATTTTCTTGAGCTGCGCCACTTACCGGTTCAAGAGGTAATACTTCATCAAGTTCTACTTTCCTCCCACTTATTTCTTTCGAGAGAAACTCTTTCTCTAGAAAGGACCCATTCTTGGCAACAAAGATCTTGCCTTCGGATCTGAGGTAGAAGGTATACCCAATAGTTTCTTTAGGGTATCCTATGAAGACGCATTTTTCCGATTTGGGTTCAAGCTTTTCAGGTTGAAGTTTCTTGACATAAGCATCGCATCCCCAAACTTTTAGAAACAACAGCTTAGGTTTCTTCCCAAACCATAATTCATACGGTGTCGTCTCAACGGATTTCGACAGAGCCCTATTTAAAGTGAATGCGGCAGTCTCTAAAGCATAGCCCCAAAAATGACAGCGGTAAATCGGTAAGAGACATCATAGATCACACCATATCTAATAGAGTGCGATTACGACGTTTGGACACACCATTACGCTGAGGTGTTCCAGGCGGCATGAGTTGTGAAACTATTCCACATTTTCTTAAGTGTGTGCCAAATTCGTGACTCAAGTATTCTCCCCCACGATCTGATCGCAAGAACTTGATTTTCCTGTCATGTTGATTCTCAACCTCACTCTGAAATTCCTTTAACTTTTCAAAGGTCTCAGACTTGTGTTTCATTAAGTAGACATACCCATATCTACTCAAGTCATCAGTGAGGGTGAGAACATAACGATAGCCACCGCGAGCCTCAACACTCATTGGACCGCACACATCAGTATGTATGATTTCCAATAAGTTGGTTGCTCGCTCCATTGTTCCTGAGAACGGAGTCTTGGTCATTTTACCCATGAGGCATGATTCGCACGTGTCAAATGATTCGTAATCAAGAGACTCTAAAAGTCCATCTGCATGGAGCTTCTTCATGCGTTTGACACCTATGTGACCAAGGCGGCAGTGCCACAAGTATGTGGGACTATCATTGTCAACCTTACATCTTTTGGTATTCACACTATGAATATGTGTAACATTACGCTCGAGATTCATTAAGAATAAACCATTCACCAACGGAGCATGACCATAAAACATATCTCTCATATAAATAGAACAACCATTATTCTCGGATTTAAATGAGTAGCCATCTCGAATTAAACGAGATCCTGATACAATGTTCATGCTCAAAGCTGGCACTAAATAACAATTATTGAGGTTTAAAACTAATCCCGTAGGTAAATGTAGAGGCAGCGTGCCGACGGCGATCACATCGACCTTGGAACCATTCCCGACGCGCATCGTCACCTCGTCCTTCGCCAGTCTTCGTTTATTCCGCAGCTCCTGCTTTGAGTTACAAATGTGAGCAACCGCACCGGTATCAAATACCCAGGAGCTACTACGAGTACTGGTAAGGTACACATCAATTACATGTATATCACATATACCTTTAGTGTTGCCGGCCTTCTTGTCCGCTAAGTATTTGGGGCAGTTCCGCTTCCAGTGACCACTTCCCTTGAAATAAAAGCACTCAGTCTCGGGCTTGGGTCCATTCTTTGGCTTCTTCCCGGCAGCTTGCTTACCGGGCGCGGCAACTCCCTTGCCGTCCTTCTTGAAGTTCTTCTTACCCTTGCCTTTCTTGAACTTAGTGGTTTTATTCACCATCAACACTTGATGTTCCTTTTTGATTTCCACCTCTGCTGATTTCAGCATTGAATATACCTCAGGAATGGTCTTTTCCATCCCCTGCATATTGAAGTTCATCACAAAGCTCTTGTAGCTTGGTGGAAGCGACTGAAGGATTCTGTCAATGACCGCGTCATCCGGGAGATTAACCCCCAGCTGAGTCAAGCGGTTATGCAACCCAGACATTTTGAGTATGTGCTCACTGACAGAACTATTTTCCTCCATCTTACAGCTGAAGAACTTGTCGGAGACTTCATATCTCTCGACCCGGGCATGAGCTTGAAAAACCATTTTCAGCTCTTCGAACATCTCATATGCTCAGTGTCTGTAAAACGCTTTTGGAGCCCCGGTTCTAAGCTGTAAAGCATGCCGCACTGAACGAGGGAGTATTCATCAACACGTGACTGCCAAGCGTTCATAACGTCTTGGTTCTCTGGGACAGGTGTGTCACCTAGCGGTGCTTCTAGGACATAATCTTTCTTCGCAGCTATGAGGATGATCCTCAGGTTCCGGACCCAGTCCGTATAGTTGCTGCCATCGTCTTTCAGCTTGGTTTTCTCTAGGAACGCGTTGAAGTTGAGGACAACGTGGGCCATTTGATCTACAAGACATATTGTAAATATTTTAGACTAAGTTCATGATAATTAAGTTCATCTAATCAAATTATTCAATGAACCCCCACTCAGATAGACATCCCTCCAGTCATCTAAGTGAAACATGATCCGAGTTAACTAGGCCGTGTCCGATCATCACGTGAGACGAACTAGTCAACATCGGTGAACATCTTCATGTTGATCGTATCTTCTATAAGACTCATGCTCGACCTTTCGGTCTTCTGTGTTCCGAGGCCATGTCTGTATATGCTAGGCTCGTCAAGTCAACCTAAGTGTATTGCGTGTGTAAATCTGGCTTACACCCGTTGTATTCGAACGTTAGAATCTATCACACCCGATCATCACGTGGTGATTCGAAACAACGAACCTTCGCAACGGTGCACAGTTAGGGGGAACACTTTCTTGAAATTATTACGAGGGATCATCTTATTTAAGCAACCGTCATTCTAAGCAAATAAGATGTAAAACATGATAAACATCACATGCAATCAAATAGTGACATGATATGGCCAATATCATTTGCTCCTTTTGATCTCCATCTTCGGGGCTCCATGATCATCGTTGTCACCGGCATGACACCATGATCTCCATCATCATGATCTCCATCATCATGTCTTCTTGAAGTTGTCTCGTCATCTATTACTTCTGCTACTATGGCTAACGCTTTAGCAATAAAGTAAAGTAATTACATGACGTTTATGTTGACACGCATGTCATAAATAAATAAAGACAACTCCTATGGCCCCTGCCGGTTGTCATACTCATCGACATGCAAGTCGTGATTCCTATTAAAAGAACATGATCAATCTCATACATCACATATATCATTCATCACATCCTTTTGGCCATATCACATCACACGGCACATGCTGCAAAAACAAGTTAGACGTCCTCTAATTGTTGTTGCAAGTTTTTACGTGGCCGCTATAGGTTTCTAGCAAGAACGTTTCTTACCTACGCCAAAACCACAATGTGATATGCCAATTTCTATTTACCCTTCATAAGGACCCTTTTCACCGAATCCGATCCGACTAAAGTGGGAGAGACAGACACCCGCCAGCCACCTTATGCAACTAGTGCATGTCAATTGGTGGAACCAGTCTCACGTAAGCGTACGTGTAAGGTCGGTCCGGGCCGCTTCATCCCATGATGCCGCCGAATCAAGATAAGACTAGTAACGGCAAGCAAATTGACAATATCCACGCCCACAACTGCTTTGTGTTCTACTCGTGCATAGAAACTACGCATAGACCTAGCTCATGATGCCACCGTTGGGGAACGTAGCAGAATTTTAAAATTTTCTACGCATCACCAAGATCAATCTATGGAGTCATCTAGCAACGAGGGAGAGAGGAGTGCATCTACATACCCTTGTAGATCGCGCGCGGAAGCGTTCAAGAGAACGGGGTTGATGGAGTCGTACTCGTCGTGATCCAAATCACCGATGACCAAGTGCCGAACGGACAGCACCTCCACGTTCAACACACGTACGGTTGGGAAGACGTCTCCTCCTTCTTGATCCAGCAAGGGGGAAGGAGAGGTAGATGAAGATCCAGCAGCACGACGGCGTGGTGGTGGATGCAGCAGGATCCCACCAGGGCTTCGCCAAGCGCAAGCGGGGAGGAGAGGTGTAAAGGAGGAAGAGGGAGGCGCCAAGAGCAAGGGTGCGGCTGCCCTCCCTCCCCCCTCTTTATATAGGGGCCTTGGGGGGGGAGCCGGCCCTAGGAGATGCAATCTCCAAGGGGGCGGCGGCCAAGGGGTGGCTTCCCCCCCAAGCCAAGTGGGGGGCGCCCCCACCCCTAGGGTTTCCCAACCCTAGGCGCAGGGGAGGCCCAAGGGGGGCGCACCAGCCCACCAGGGGCTGGTTCCCCTCCCACTTCAGCCCATGGGGCCCTCCGGGATAGGTGGCCCCACCCGGTGGACTCCCGGGACCCTTCTGGTGGTCCCGGTACAATACCGGCGACCCCCGAAACCTTCCCGATGGCCGAAACTGGACTTCATATATATAAATCTTTACCTCCGGACCATTCCGGAACTCCTCGTGACGTCCGGGATCTCATCTAGGACCCCGAACAACTTTCGGGTTACTGCATACTAATATCTCTACAACCCTAGCATCACCGAACCTTAAGTGTGTAGACCCTACGGGTTCGGGAGACATGCAGACATGACCGAGACGCCTCTCCGGTCAATAACCAACAACAGGATCTGGATACCCATGTTGTCTCCCACATGCTCCATGATGATCTCATCGGATGAACCACGATGTCGAGGATTCAATCAATCCGTATACAATTCCCTTTGTCAATCGGTATGTTACTTGCCCGAGACTCGATCGTCGGTATCCCAATACCTCGTTCAATCTCGTTACCGACAAGTCACTTTACTCGCGCCGTAATGCATGATCCCGTGATCAACCACTTGGTCACATTGAGCTCATTATGATGATGCATTACCGAGTGGGCCCAGAGATACCTCTCCGTCACACGGAGTGACAAATCCCAGTCTCGATTCGTGCCAACTCAACAGACACTTTCGGAGATACCTTTAGTGTACCTTTATAGTCACCCAGTTACGTTGTGACGTTTGGCACACCCAAGGCACTCCTACGGTATCCGGGAGTTGCACAATCTCATGGTCTAAGGAAATGATACTTGACATTCGGAAAAGCTACAGCAAACGAACTACACGATCTTTGAGCTATGCTTAGGATTGGGTCTTGTCCATCACATCATTCTCCTAATGATGTGATCCCGTTATCAATGACATCCAATGTCCATAGTCAGGAAACCATGACTACCTTTTGATCAACGAGCTAGTCAACTAGAGGCTCACTAGGGACGTGTTGTGGTCTATGTATTCACACATGTATTACGATTTCCGGATAACACAATTATAGCATGAATAATAGACAATTATCATGAACAAAGAAATATAATAATAACCATTTTATTATTGCCTCTAGGGCATATTTCCAACAAATGAGTATCCCTCTCCGGACTAACTCCTCCGTTTTATATAGACACCGGGAGGAGATAGGGTTACACAAGGTCGGTTACAAAGAAAGGAATCTACATATTTAGTTGCCAAGCTTGCCTTCCACGTCAAGGAGAGTCCTATCCAGACACGGGTTAGCCTTTGGTCTTCATATCTTCACAGCCCATCAGTCTGGCCCATGGCTAATAGGCCAGACGCCCGAGGACCCCTTAGTACAGGACCCCCTCAGTAGCCCCTGAACCTGGCTTCAATGACAAGGTATCTGGCGTGTAGGCCTATCTTCGGCATTGCAAGGTGGGTTCCTTCTTCCAAACTCCAAAATAGTCTTCGGATGTATCGACGTGTCCGGACCTGTAACACATACACCACACACAACCACAGAGAGAATATAATATTTCAGGAGTCCAATCTGCTGATAACTTTTTACAACGCGGCATCACGCTCGCCTGGTTTTTCGAACCATTTCCTGTCCCGCCGTTACACGTTTCGAGGCGCGGTTGCTATTGGCACGTTTTGTCGAAGCAGAGATCGTGTCCCCTCATTACGGGATTCTCATTAACACGAGTGTGGGTAACCCAACCGTTCCGTTGGAAAGATTCCTTAGGAATAGGCAGGCTTTCAAGCTCAGGAGGAGGCGTTTATCCCCGCTGCCTTTATATATAGGAGCCAAGGGCCATCCTTTTTGACGCCAAACTTCTCCTCAGCCTCTCCAACCTCGAGTTCTAGCACCCAAGGTTTCGACTTCGTTGCTCCGAGCTTCCCCATTATGTCCGGACCCAACCCTCAAGGCCGATGGGTGGCTTCCTCCATTACATAGGAGGATATTGCGAAGCTTCGAGCGGCCACATACCTGACCGCGGAAATCCACCACAGGCTTCCTGATCAAGGGCAGGTTATCCCGACCCCCAGATCCGGCGAGAGGGTCGTGTTCATCTCACACTTCCTTCGAGGGCTAGGGCTCGCTCTTCACCCCTTTGTCCGGGGGCTAATGTTCTATTATGGACTAGATTTTCACGATCTAGCCCCGGAGTCTTTCCTTCATGTCTCGACGTTCATCATTACACGCGAGGCCTTCCTTCGAATCCCCCCACACTTCGGCTTATGGCTCAAGACCTTCAGTGTGAAACCAAAGGTAGTCGACGGGGAACAGGCGGAGTGCGGCGGAGCTGTAGTCAGCCTACTCACCAACACTCCTTGGCCAAAAGGCTCTTTTGCTGAAACTTCCAGTCAATGGCAGCGAGAGTGGTTTTATGTTACGGAACCCCACAGCACCAAGTGGGTAGTTGCACCCACGTTTCGCCCTGGCCCACCATCACAGCTTGCATTGTGGGCCAACAAGGGGCTGGATTGGGGATCAGTTGATGAAGTGCGAACTCTACAAAGCCGCATCCGAACCCTCCTCGAGAGGGACATCGATCTGGTCAGCGTGATCCAAGTAATGCTGATTCGCCGAACCCTTCCATGACAGCGTAGACCTCTCCGTATGTGGGAGTTCAATCCAGCAGGACCACGAACCCTCCAACACTTCTTCGGCATTACGCAAAAAGGGATGTGGCAGTTGTTTTTCGGAAAACGGAAATGTTGGCCGGACACTACTGAGGACACATGCCTCGACTATAACCGTCCGGATACCCCGGTAAGCACTTGACTTCCGAACACCTCCCCCCTTTTTTTAAGTATGACGTAATACTTTACTGAGCAAACTATCTCCTTCCAGGGCTGGATAAAGAAAGCATAGCTGATTAGGTGTCCGACCCCTCTTCCCGAGGGTTCAGTGGATCCTGTATTAACAAGGATGCTAGCCCCGACACCATACCAGATGCCTGTGAAGGAGGGCAAGGCAGAGAGGACCAAAGATGTCCCGCATCCCAAAGGTGCGCCAGACATCACGTCCGGAGGAATCAAGATTCCATCGTCCGAAGACAAAAATGAAGGGGAAGTCAACGTCTCTTCCCTCCATGGGAAGAAAAGGGCCGCCTCCGAAGATTGGGAGGAAAAGGCTCCTAAGCCAGGCAAGATGCCTTCATCGGGTGGCTCGGGCTCGGAGGACAACGTCATCGCGTAGTCCCAAGACAAGGACTAGCCTCAGGCCAAATTGTAAGTGAACAAGGGTGTTTAAACACGTCCCATCCCTTTCTTATAACGTCTAGAATATATGTTTTTTTGCAGTTCGGCACACAGTCTTTTTCAACAATCCTCTTCCTCGGGGGATCTTCTTTCAGAGATGATGGAAAGCAAGACGTCTCCACCAGTATCCTCGCCCAACAGGGTGGACGACTTCGAGGTGTCACCGTGGAGGGTCTCTCCCAATCAAGCGGTGCGAGGGATGATGAAGACACAACCTGAAGGTGATAATTCGGTGGCCCAGGGTCCAAGGACCAACAATAAAGGCCCCAAAAATTCCGGTCTACAGCCGAATACGAATAAACGGATTCCTTCAACAGGAGGCCGTACTCCTATGGCAGCCTCCGGAGACCCAGAGGCATCGGATATATTGACGAACATGCTGCGACAGGCGTCCGTCTCAGAGGAACATCGTACCTTGATGGGCACGGTGGTCGAAAAGGTCCTGGCCGCAAAAGGCGGATTGAATGAGGCCTTCATGGGCCTGCTAAGAGGCTTCGAGGTTTGTATCGTAATATGTTCGATTGTGTTTTATTCAAGAATACACCTGTGTATAGATAGTAGCCCCTGAGACTCTGATTGGCTTCCCGAGGAAGGCAATTAGAGGATCAAAAGATATGCCCAGGAAGTAATGTGATTAATTGGAACACAGGCTGTAACCTCCCTGGAAACTGTCTGGACTGTAGATATTGCGAATTTGCAACACAAGATTGATGAGGCAGATGCTGATATCGCGCTTATCAACAAGCGTCTTGACGAGTCGCAAGGTATGTATTCGGAGCAATCCTTACATATACGTATTCGTAATATTAACGTGATGCTGAAAGTTGCATACTGGAATGTGTATGGCTGCAGATGGTGCCGCCACCATTGAGAATCTTCGGGCGGAGCTGGCCCAGGCCAAGGAGCAGGCCCGGTTTAGTAACGCGGCCACCGAAAAGGCATCGGCCGAGTTAAAGGCTGAACAAGTTGCTCGACATCAAGATGAGGAGAAAATATCCTCAATGGTGCTCGAACTGAAAAATGCTACGAGCCGCTGTGAATTCCTGGAGAAGGAGAATAAAGCCAAAGTGGCTGATCTTGACAAGGCCTTGTGAGAGGCAAAAGAAGAGCGGTCCGAATCCAGAGCGGCCCGTGAGGAGATCCAGCAAGCTGGGGAGATTGCGGCTGGTAAGCCATTTTTTATTACAGACGAAGTTCGGCGATCCGAATTATGCTCAGCTTAACCAAGTGTGGAGTTCTCCAGATGTGTTTTTGGACCTGCCGAAGAGTTCATCCGATGCAACACAGTTTTACCAAGAGCAAGAGGGATATGCAACGGAGAAGCTTTTCTGGTCACAGTTCGGCGCATCAAAACACCCTCTGCTGCTGAATGAACAGATGTCCCAATGGGCCGAGCTTCACAGGATGTCCGACACTGCCATGAAGAACGTCATACTTCAGCTGTGGCCGACTGAGGCGATGCCGAATAGCTATTTCGGCTTGGTGCGGCGGCTTGCTGATGCGGTGCCACGTATCAATGTCGTGAAGCGGTCGGCGTGCATTGAAGGTGCACGGATGGCCTTTGCCCGAGTCAAGACATACTGGGGGAAGATGAAGGCCGCCGATGTTGCAGCGCAGGGTCCATCTAAGGGCAAGGACCATCACACACCAGAGCATTACTTTGAAGACGTCTTAGAGGCTGCCCACTTGATAGAGGGTCAATGTTCGAAAGGCATAATATTCAAGTGAAGTCTTTACGAATTGTAAAAGACAATTGTTATGATCAGTCTATATTTTTATTTTGCCTAAAGGCTTTTGTTCCTCCTGTGCGGCCGTTTGTATATGATCTGAAAGTTTTCCAATCGTCGGCTTCAGCCCCCTCGTAGGAAGTACGGGGGTGTTTGAAAAAGCATCTGATCACTCTTGACCCAACGTCTTGGTCCGTGAAGGAGGTGTCAATGCGGCGAACCAGGCAACTAGGCTATAGGGCGTTAATACTTTCACTTAGCCATATGAGTTTTATGGTGGGTCTACGACATAGCCCCTGGTATGTATGCGGCTTATTCATATGATGCGTTTACATATTTGACCGGAAAGAGGTCCTTCGTGTGACATGGAGGGAATCACGAAAGATTCCGATAAGTCATCGAGTGGTTGACCAGCTCTCGCCACATCATGACAGTCAGTTTTCGGCTTTCTCTACTGAGGTGCTTAACCGGGTAAACCGGAACCACAATCGCAGTAGTTCTACCTTTACTACCCTAGCCGATAGAGCGGAACGTAGGATAGAAAGCACAGGAGCCGGGCAACCCAACTATTGACCCAAGACATGATTCAGAGCTGATGCATATAAGGCCAAACTCGCGACGCCGAACTACGCTATAGAGTTGTTCGGACTTCTCGGCAACTCCTTTGTTCCCATACCGAGCCCCTGGCAAGTTATGCTGAGGTGTACGTTTGAGACAACCGTAGGGGCAAAACTCGGTCCTTTTAGAAAAGAGTGGATTATTTTTACCGGGATCTGAGTGATGTGCCAATCGTGTATATAGATAACAAAGCCGCAACCCTGGGTATTTGATATGCCAGGGGTCGGAGGCGGAGGAAAAAGGCACTTTACAGGCTCGAACTAGAGAGTACGGTCTACAAAAAGTTATTTTGGACCTCCTATCGCACGTCTGCGCCGCCTGTCCTCAGTGAAGGGACTCCTTCACGGAAATAGCCCTTAGGTGAGTGTACGAACACGGACTTCGATAGAGTCCGAGGCCAGCCATTGAGCCACCTGTGGAGGGAAACAAGAAAAAAAGAAGAAAAAATAATTTTAAAAAGGAAAGTTATGGGAGTACTTTCAGTTCCGTGCGTGTTGCGCTTCCACCATTGCCCAGGGTATTTTAAGTGCGTAGTTATGTATGCGCAGTACAGATTTTCCAGGTATATGAGGCGGACTGTGGGAGCCGAACTGCTAGTCCTGTATGGGATTTGAACAGTCATGTTGAATGGAGACCGGTGGCTTGATGGCCGACGGGGTATGTGGTGTAATGCCCCCACTATGTAGTTCAGTGAGATAGCCGTAGTGTGACCCTCTGCGCGGAGAGAACGCTCCATGCGTTCCCCTGTTGGAGACGGTGCCATGTGTACCATGTTCACTGTTTTTGCTTCGGGGGGAAACTGCTTCTGCTCTCCGGTGTTTGGTTGGCGAGTTTCGTCGTCATCGCCGTCGTCGGGCGGCTTCTTCCCCTTGTATTCGGTGCTTAACTTGCCGGCCTGTTTGAAGACCCAACAGTTTTTGTTGGTGTGGTTAGCTGGTTTATTGGGGTGGCCGTGAATTTGGCAGGGCCTATCCAATATCTTATCCAAATTGGATAGTCCGTCTCTATTTGCCTTGAATGGATTCTTCCGTTGACCAGGTTTGGGGCCGTTGAATCTGGCATTGACCTCTGTGTCGTGCGCTCCCTCATTACTATTTCCACGTTTGTGCTTATTGCTTGTTGATTTCCCGTTGCCGTCTCGAACGCTAGAAGTGCCCGGGTCGCTGGCACTGTTGCTTCTACGAGCGAGCCAGCTGTCTTCCCCCGCGCAAAAGCGGGTCATTAGAGTGGTGAGTGCTGACATGGATTTTGGTTTTTCCTGATCGAGGTGGCGGGTGAGCCACTCGTCCCGGACACTGTGTTTAAAGGCCGCTAGGGCTTCTACGTCCGGACAGTCTACGATTTGGTTCTTTTTAACTAAGAACCTAGTCCAGAGTTTTCTGGCTAACTCTCCAGGCTGTTGGATGATGTGACTTAAGTCATCGGCGTCTGGTGGCCGGACATATGTACCTTGGAAGTTGTCGCGGAAAGCGTCTTCCAGATCCTCCCAGCTGCCGATAGAGTTTTCATGCAGACTGTTTAACCAGTACCTTGCTGGCCCTCTGAATTTAGTGGGAGGTATTTGATGGCATGAAGGTCGTCTCCGCGAGCCATGTGGATATGGAGAAGAAAATCCTCGATCCATACCACGGGATCGGTTGTTCCATCATATGATTCAATATTCACGGGTCTAAACCCCTCTGGGAATTCATGCGTCATTACTTCGTCAGTGAAGCAGAGTGGGTGTGCGGCGCCTCTATATTGGGCCGCGTCACGACGTAGCTCAAATGGAGTCCGTATGCAGTTTTCGGCCTGGGCGTAACTATACTTGTACCGCCCGAATAGGTAGCCGACGTCGCGTGTCGAGGCACGTCCTCGCGATCCGTAGATCGACCTGTTGTGTCGTGTTCTACAGTCTAGGTTCTGCTGAGGGTTGTATGTATGACCCCGAGCTGTTTTGACTCTATTTTTTCTTTGGGGTGAGACAGGCTGCTGTTCGGCTTGAGCTGCCGCTTTATCCCGACTGCATAGTGGTTGGTTAGCCGTGTTGTCCCGACTGCGTGGTACAAGTGCCGGCGCCTCCTCATCAAACTGAGGTAGCAATCTGTGCTTAGGGTGACCCTTAGTTGTGTGCTTCGGGTCGTATTCTTCAGCCACTAGGATGTCTATCCATCTATCCGTGAGCAGGTCTTGGTCAGCTTGAAGCTGCTGCTGTTTCTTTTTCAGGCTCCTTGCCGTTGCTAATAGCCGGTGTTTAAAGCGCTCCTGCTCAAGAGGTTCCTTGATGACCCACAAGTATAGGGTTTCTATCATAGTCCTTTCGATAAGTAAGAGTGTCGAACCCAACGACGAGCAGAAGGAAATGATAAGCGGTTTTCAGCAAGGTATTCTCTGCAAGTACTGAAATAAGTGGTAACAGATAGTTTTTGTGATAAGATAGATTGTAACGAGCAACAAGTAACAAAAGTGAATAAAGTGCAGCAAGATGGCCCAATCCTTTTGTAGCAAAGGACAAGCCGGGACAAACTCTTATAATAGGAAAAGCGCTCCCGAGGACACATGGGAATATCGTCAAGCTAGTTTTCATCACGTTCATATGATTCGCGTTCGATACTTTGATAATTTGACATGTGGGTGGACCGGTGCTTGGGTGCTGTTCTTACTTGAACAAGAATCCCACTTATGATTAACCTCTATTGCAAGCATCCGCAACTACAAAAAAAGTATTAAGGTAAACCTAACCATAGCATGAAACATGTGGATCCAAATCAGCCCCTTATGAAGCAACGCATAAACTAGGGTTTAAGCTTCTGTCACTCTAGCAACCCATCATCTACTTGTTACTTCCCAATGCCTTCCTCTAGGCCCAAATAATGGTGAAGTGTTATGTAGTCGACGTTCACATAACACCACTAGAGGCTAGACAACATACATCTTATCAAAATATCAAACGAATACCAAATTCACATGACTACTCATAGCAAGACTTCTCCCTTGTCCTCAGGAACGAACGTAATTACTCACAAAGCATATTCATGTTCATAATCAGAGGGGTAATAATATGCATATAGGATCTGAACATATGATCTTCCACCAAATAAACCAACTAGCATCAACTACAAGGAGTAATCAACACTACTAGCAACCTACTAGCACCAATCCCGGACTTTGAGACAAGAATTGGATGCAAGAGATGAACTAGGGTTTGGAGATGAGATGGTGCTAGTGAAGATGTTGATGGAGATTTCCCTCTCCCGGTGAGAGGAGCGTTGGTGATGACGATGGTGATGATTTCCCCCTTCGGGAGGGAAGTTTCCCCAGCAGAACAGCTCTACCGGAGCTCTAGATTGGATCCGCCAAGGTTCTGCCTCGTGGCGGCGGAGTCTCGTCCCGAAAAGTTCCTCCTTATTTTTCTCTCATAGAAAGACCTCATATAGGAGAAGATGGGCGTCGGAGAGCCACCAGGGGGCCCACGAGGTAGGGGGCGCGCCCTAGGGGGGGGCGCCCCCCACCCTCGTGAGCAGGGTGTGGCCCCCCTGGCCTTCATCTTTGGCGTGGATTTTTCTTTATTTCTTTTAAGACGTTCTGTGGAGTTTCAGGACTTTTGGAGTTGCGCATAATAGGTCTCTAATATTTGCTCCTTTTCCAGACCAGTATTCCAGCTGCCGGCATTCTCCCTCCTTATGTAAACCTTGTAAAATAAGAGAGAATAGCCATAAGTATTGTGATATAAAGTGAAATAACAGTCCATAATGCAATAAATATTGATATAAAAGCATGATGCAAAATGGAGGTATCAACTCCCCCAAGCTTAGACCTCGTTTGTCTTCAAGCGAAAAGCCGATAACAATAAATATGTCCTCATGTTTAGAGGTAGAGGCATCGATAAAAATAAAATGCGGACATGAAGGCATAATGATTATTCTCATAACAGCAACATATATAGATTTTGTCATATGATTACTTATGTTCAAGTGATGATCTATTCACAATGCAAAAGTATAAATCATAAACCTTATTGGGCTCCAACAAACTATAATCTCAGTCATTGAAACAATTGCAATTTATCATAACATCGGAAAGAGTCTATGTCAGAGCTTAAAAGCAAGTCCACATACTCAACTATCATTTAGTCCTCCATAATTGCTAACACTCACGAGATACTTGTGGTTATGGAGTTTTAATCGGACACAGAGAAAGATAGGGGCTTATAGTTTTGCCCCACAACCTTTTACCTCAAGGGTAATGTCAACAATAATGGTTCATGCTCCCCTACATCCAATTAGATATATATATCATGTTCTTTCCAACATGTTGAGCTTGCCAAAGGATAAAATGAAAAAGAAAAGGTGAAGATCACCATGACTCTTGCATAAGGTAGAAGATAATAATAAAGGATAGGCCCTTCGCAGAGGGAAGCAGAGGTTGCCATGCACTTTTATGGTTGGATATATAAAATCTCAAATGCGAAAGAACGTCACTTTATATTGCCCCTTATGATATGAACCTTTATTATGCAGTCCGTCGCTTTTATTACTTCCACATCACAAGATCGTATAAAGCTTATTTCTCCCACACCAATCAATCATACATATTTAGAGCAATTTTTATTGCTTTGCACCGATGACAACTTACTTGAAGGATCTTACTCAATCCATAGGTAGATATGGTGGACTCTCATGGCAAAACTGGTTTTAGGGATATTTGGAAGCACAAGTAGTATTTCTACTTGGTGCTGAGAATTTGGTTAGCATGAGGGGGAAAGGCAAGCTCAACAAGTTAGAGGATCCATGACAACATACTTTATCTCAGATATAAGAAATACATAACTCATTACGTTGTCTTCCTTGTCCAACATCAACTCTCTGGCATGTCATATTTTAATGAGTGCTCCCAATAATAAAAGATGTCAATGATGATATATCTATATGTGAAAACCTCTCTTTCCTTATTACTTCCTATTAATTGCAACAATGACCAAAGCTATGTCTGCCAACTCCCAACAACATTTAATCATCATACTCTTTCTATGTGAAGTCATTACTCTTAATAAGATCAATATGCACTTTTTGTTTTCTTTTTATTCTTTTCTCTTTTCTTTTATTCACCCAAGATCATGGCAAAATAATCAAGACCTTGACTCAACACTAATCTTTATTATATATAGCTCACGAACTCGATTACATAGAGAGACCATAAAGCAAAACTCAAAACTAGATCATGCCATAAACTTTATTCTACTAGATCAAGATACTACTAATAGGATCGAACTAAGAAAAAATGGTAAAGATAGGAGTTGTGATTGTGATATGATACCGGGGCACCTCCCCCAAGCTTGGCAGTTGCCAAGGGGAGTGCCCATACCCATGTGATTATATCTCCTTTGTCGGTGAAGAAGGTGGAGGTGTTGTTGATGATGCGGGCTTGTCATCCATCTTCCAAGGCATAGGTTCACCATCATAGAAGGATGATCGAGTCTCCGGAATCCTCGAATCTGCAGCCAAACTCTTCTTTTGAATCTATACTCATACTCACAGTTTTGGTTTTGCAGGTCATAGATTTGGGCTTGGAGGTGCTCGATCTTCTCATATAGCTTGAAGATGGCCTCCTCGGTGTTCTTGGCATCAGGCTTGTAGTTGTTAGTGAACTCCGCGAGCATTGTGTGGCTAGCGTTGATTCCACGCTCCACCATCCCCTGGCACTTGAAAATTTGTTGCTCCATTGCTTCGAGCCTCGTCTCCACGCTTTCGGTTCCCTTTGGTCCATCAACATCGCGGATGTGCAACAACCCATCATGCATCTCAATGGTTTGAGGGTTTCGTAGCACCTCCGCAAGGTAAGGGTTGATGACCTTCTCGAAGAACTTGTCCTTGGAAGCACTTGGGGACGTCATGACAATCTAGACCTGTTAGAAAAACAGCTCGAAACAAAGATAGGAGATTTTTGCGTGATACGGGAGTCAAAACCCCCGAGAGATTATATAATGAATTTTTACCGACCAAAATACGTAACGTACAAGAAAACAGAGTCCGGAAGGCACACGAGGTGCTCACGAGGTAGGGGGCGCGCCCACCACCCTCGTGGGGCCCTCATGTCCTTCCCGGACTGCTACTTATTTTTCTATTTTTCTAAATATTCCAAAACGGAGAAATATTGCCTTAAAAGTTGTTTTGGAGTCGGTTTACTTACCGTACCACATACCTATTCCTTTTCAGAGTCTGAAACATTTCGGAAAGTGTCCCTTATGTATTCCTCCGGGGTTATGGTTTCAATAATATTGGTTTCAACATTTATGGGATTACCTAAGATATAATGTTTAATTCTTTGACCGTTTACCACCTTCGGATTTGTGCCCTCGAAGTTGTTGATGTTTATGGCACCGGAACGATAGACCTCTTCGATAACATAGGGGCCTTCCCATTTAGAGAGAAGTTTTCCTGCAAAAAATCTTAAACGAGAGTTGTATAGCAATACATAATCAGCTACATTAAACTCACGCTTTCGTATCCTTTTGTCATGCCATCTTTTAATTTTTTCTTTAAACAACTTGGCATTTTCATATGCTTGGGTTCTCCATTCATCAAGTGAGCTAATATCAAATATCCTCTTTTCACCGGCAAGTTTAAAATCATAGTTGAGCTCTTTAATAGCCTAATATGCCTTATGTTCTAGTTCGAGAGATAAGTGAGATGCTTTTCCATAAACCATTTTATACGGAGACATACCCATAGGATTTTTGTATGCAGTTCAATAAGCCCATAATGCATCATCAAGTTTCTTAGACCAATTCTTTCTAGACCTATTAACAGTCTTTTGCAAAATTAATTTGAGATCTCTATTGCTCAACTCTACTTGACCACTAGACTGTGGGTGATAAGGAGATGCAATTCTATGATTAACATCATATTTAGCAAGCATTTTACGGAAAGCACCATGAATAAAGTGTGAACCACCATCAGTCATTAAATATCTAGGGACTCCAAACCTCAGGAAAATAACTTCTTTAAGCATTCTAATGGAAGTGTTATGATCAGCACTACTAGTTGGAATAGCTTCTACCCACTTAGTAATGTAATCAACATCAACTAGAATATGTGTGTATCCATTAGAGGCAGGAAAAGGTCCCTTATAATCAAAGCCCCAAACATCAAACGGTTCAATAACAAGTGAATAATTCATAGGCATTTCTTGACGTCTACTAATATTACCAATTCTTTGACATTCATCACAAGACAAGACAAACTTACGGGAATCCTTGAAGAGAGTAGGCCAATAAAAACCAGATTGCAATACCTTATGTGCAGTTCTATCTCTAGCGTGGTGTCCTCCATAAGACTCGGAATGACACTTGCGTAGGATCTGTTCCTGTTCATGCTCAGGTACACAACATCTAATAACACCATCTACTCCTTCTTTATAAAGATGTGGGTCATCCCAAAAGTAATGTCTCAAATCATAAAAGAACTTTTTCTTTTGTTGGTATGTGAAGCTAGGTGGTATAAATTTAGCAACAATATAATTAGCATAATCAGCATACCATGGAGTACTACGAGAAGTACTTATAACATTTAATTGTTCATCAGGAAAGTTATCATTAATAGGTAGTGGGTCATCAAGAATATTTTCTAACCTAGACAAGTTGTCTGCAACGGGATTCTCAGCTCCCTTTCTATCAACAATATGCAAATCAAATTCTTGTAGCAAGAGAACCCATCTAATAAGTCTAGGTTTAGCATCTTTCTTTTCCATAAGATATTTAATAGCAGCATGATCTGTTTGAATAGTTACTTTAGAATCAACAATATAAGATCTGAACTTATCACAAGCAAATACAACTGCTAAAAGCTCTTTTCAGTAGTAGCATAATTTCTTTGAGCATTGTCTAGAGTCTTACTAGCATAATGAATAACATTTAATTTCTTATCAACTCTTTGCCCAAGAACAGCGCCTACAACATAATCACTAGCATCACACATAATTTCAAAGGGTAGATTCCAATCAGGTGGCTGAACAACAGGTGCAGTGACTAATGCTTTCTTAAGTATTTCAAATGCTTCTACACAATCATCATCAAAAACAAATGGTATATCTTTTTGCAATAAATTAGTCAGAGGCCGAGAAATTTTTGAGAAGTCCTTAATGAACCTCCTATAAAATCCAGCGTGACCAAGGAAACTTCTTATACCTTTGATGTCCTTGGGACATGGCATCTTTTCAATAGCATCAACCTTGGCTTTATAAACTTCAATACCTCTTTTAGAAACTTTGTGCCCCAAAACAATACCTTCATTAACCATAAAGTGGCACTTTTCCCAATTCAAGATAAGATTAGTTTCTTCACATCTCTGCAAAACTCGATCGAGATTGCTCCAAAAGAGAAACCATAGACGGAAAAATCGTCCATGAAAACCTCACAAATCTTTTCAAAGAAGTCAGAGAATATAGCCATCATGCATCTTTGAAAGGTAGCAGGTGCATTACATAAACCAAAAGGCATACGTCTATAAGCAAAAGTACCAAAAGGGCATGTAAAAGTAGTCTTTGATTGATCTCTAGCCGACACAGGTATTTGAGAGAAACCAGAATAACCATCTAGAAAGCAATAGTGTGTATGTTTGCATAATCTTTCTAGCATTTGATCAATAAAAGGTAAGGGGTAATGATCTTTCTTAGTAGCTTTATTTAATTTGCGGAAATCAATTACCATTCTATAACCTGTGATAATTCTTTGTGGAATCAATTCATCTTTATCATTAGGAATAACAGTAATACCTCCCTTCTTAGGGACACAATGGACATGACTTACCCACTCACTATCAGCAAGGAGATAGATTATACCTGCTTCCAGAAGCTTTAGTATTTCTTTTCTTACCACTTCTTTCATTTTAGGATTCAGACGTCGTTGAGGATCACGAACTGGTTTGGCATCTGCTTCCAAATTTATTTTATGTTGACATAGAGTGGGACTAATGCCCTTAAGATCATCAAGAGTATATCCAATAGCAGCACGATGCTTCTTCAGAGTTTTCAATAATCTTTCTTCTTCATGCTCTGAAAGGTTAGCACTAATAATAACATGATATATCTTCTTTTCATCAAGATAAGTATATTTAAGATTATCAGGCAAAGGTTTAAGCTCAAACACGGGATCACCCTTGGGTGGAGGGGGATCCCCTAAAATTTCAATAGGCTAATTGTGATGCAGAATAGGTTCCTGTTTAAAGAATACTTCATCTATTTCCCTTCTTTCATTCATGAACATATCATTTTCATGGTCTAGCAAATAGTGTTCTGAAGGATCACTAGGAGGTACGACAATAGAAGCAAGACCAATAATTTCATCCTTACTCCCTCTGTTTTTATTTAGTCTGCATATTAGGTTTGACCGAAGTCAAACTTTGCAAAGTTTGACCAAGTTTATAGAAAAAATATAAACATTTGCCATAACACATCTATATGATGTGAAAGTACATTCAATAATAAATCTAGTGGTATTGATTTTTTATTGTATATATTAATATTTTTGTTTATAAACTTAGTCAAAACTTACAAAGCTTGACTTTGACCAAAGCTAATATGCGGACTAAATAAAAATGGAGGGAGTACTAGGTAATTCTTCCTCACGATGTTGTTTACTGAATTTAGAGAAATTAAACTCATGAACCATATCATCCAAGCCAACAGTAACAACATTCTTTGTGCTATCTATGGTAGCATTGACAATATTTAAGAAGGGTCTACCAAATATAATGGGACAAAAGCTATCTTGCGGAGAAGTAAGAACAAGAAAATCAACAGGATATTTAGTTTTCCCACACAAGACTTCAACATCTCTAACAATTCCAATTGGTGCAATAGTATCTCTATTGGCAAGTTTAATAGTAACATCAATATCTTCTAACTCAACAGGTGCAATTTCATTCTTAATTTCTTTGTATAAGTCATGAGGTATAACACTAGCACTAGCACCCATATCACATAAGCCATGATAACAATGATCTCCTATTTTAACAGAAATAATAGGCACGCCTACCACGGGTCTATGTTTATTTTTAGCACAAGGTTTAGCAATTCTAGCAGTTTCACCTTCGAACTGAATAACATGCCCATCAATATTATCAGACAAGAGATGTTTAACAATAGCAATATTAGGTTCTACTTTAACTTGCTCAGGAGGTGTATAAGTTCTAATATTGCTTTTACGAACAACAGTTGAAGCTTTAGCATGATCCTTTATTCTTACAGGAAAAGGTGGTTTCTCAATATAAGAAGTAGGAACAATAGGATCATTATAAGTGACAGTCTTTTCTTCAACTTTAATAGGTGCAGCTACTTTTACTTCTATGGGAGGATGATATTTAAACCACCTCTCCTTAGGGAGATCAACATAAGTAGCAAAAGATTCAAAGAAGGAAGCTACTATCTCAGAGTCAAGTCCATATTTAGTGCTAAACTTACGGAAAATGTCGGTGTCCTTAAAAGATTTAACACAATCAAACTTAGGTGTCATACCTGACTCCTTACCTTCGTCGAGGTCCCAATCTTCAGAGTTGCGTTTAATTCTATCCAATAAATTCCATCTGAATTCAATAGTCTTCATCATAAAAGAGCCAGCACAAGAAGTATCGAGCATGGTGCGATTGTTTTCAGAAAGCCGAGCATAAAAACTTTGCATAATTATTTCTCTTGAGAGCTCATGATTGGGGCATGAATATAACATTGATTTAAGCCTCCCCCAAGCTTGAGCGATGCTTTCTCCTTCGCGAGGCCAGAAATTATATATATAATTGAGATCACGATGAACAAGATGCATAGGGTAATACTTTTGATGAAATTCCAACTTCAATCTTTTATAGTCCCATGATCTCATATCATCACATAGCCTATACCATATCAATGCGTCTCCCTTCAAAGATAAAGGGAAGACCTTCTTCTTAGCAACATCATCGGGTATACCTGCAAGCTTAAATAATCCACAAACTTCATCCACATATATTAAGTGCTCATCAGGATGCTTTGTTCCATCTCCTGTAAAAGGGTTATCTAGAAGTTTTTCTATCATACCCGAAGGATACTCATAAGGAATTTCATTTTCAATAGGTTCAGCAGGTTGAGGAGAAACTCTTTGCTCTACTGGACGGGGTGAAGATACCCCAAACAAGCCCCTCAGAGAATTACTTTCCATAGTAGCAAGTGACAGTAAATTTCAGCACACTATATAAATTTTTCCTTACCAAATTCCACCTACCAAAGGCGCTACACTCCCCGACAACGGCGTCAGAAAAGAATCTTGATGACCCACAAGTATAGGGGATCTATCATAGTCCTTTCGATAAGTAAGAGTGTCGAACCCAACGAGGAGCAGAAGGAAATGATAAGCGGTTTTCAGCAAGGTATTCTCTGCAAGTACTGAAATAAGTGGTAACAGATAGTTTTTGTGATAAGATAGATTGTAACGAGAAACAAGTAACAAAAGTGAATAAAGTGCAGCAAGATGGCCCAATCCTTTTGTAGCAAAGGACAAGCCGGAACAAACTCTTATAATAGGAAAAGCGCTCCCGAGGACACATGGGAATATCGTCAAGCTAGTTTTCATCACGTTCATATGATTCGCATTCGATACTTTGATAATTTGATATGTGGGTGGACCGGTGCTTTGGTGCTGTTCTTACTTGAACAAGCATCCCACTTATGATTAACCTCTATTGCAAGCATCCGCAACTACAACAAAAGTATTAAGGTAAACCTAACCATAGCATGAAACATGTGGATGCAAATCAGCCCCTTACGAAGCAACGCATAAACTAGGGTTTAAGCTTCTGTCACTCTAGCAACCCATCATCTACTTATTACTTCCCAATGCCTTCCTCTAGGCCCAAATAATGGTGAAGTGTTATGTAGTCGACGTTCACATAACACCACTAGAGGCTAGACAACATACATCTTATCAAAATATCAAACGAATACCAAATTCACATGACTACTCATAGCAAGACTTCTCCCTTGTCCTCAGGAACGAACGTAATTACTCACAAAGCATATTCATGTTCATAATCAGAGGGGTAATAATACGCATATAGGATCTGAACATATGATCTTCCACCAAATAAACCAACTAGCATCAACTACAAGGAGTAATCAACACTACTAGCAACCTACTCGCACCAATCCGGACTTTGAGACAAGAATTGGATGCAAGAGATGAACTAGGGTTTGGAGATGAGATGGTGCTAGTGAAGATGTTGATGGAGATTGCCCTCTCCCGATGAGAGGAGCATTGGTGATGACGATGGTGATGATTTCCCCCTCCAGGAGGGAAGTTTCCCTGGCAGAACAGCTCTACTAGAGCTCTAGATTGGATCCGCCAAGGTTCCGCCTCGTGGCGGCGGAGTCTCGTCCCGAAAAGTTCCTCCTTATTTTTTTTCTCATCGAAAGACCTCATATAGGAGAAGATGGGCATTAGAGAGCCACCAGGGGGCCCACGAGGTAGGGGGCGCGCCCTAGGGGGGGGGCGCCTCCACCCTCGTGAGTAGGGTGTGGGCCCCCTGGCCTTCATCTTTGGCGTGGATTTTTCTTTATTTCTTTTAAGACGTTCCGTGGAGTTTCAGGACTTTTGGAGTTGCGTCGAATAGGTCTCTAATATTTGCTCCTTTTCCAGACCAGAATTCCATCTGCCGGCATTCTCCCTCCTTATGTAAACCTTGTAAAATAAGAGAGAATAGCCATAAGTATTGTGATATAAAGTGAAATAACAGTCTATAATGCAATAAATATTGATATAAAAGCATGATGCAAAATGGACGTATCATTCCTCAGGCACGATGAAATCCTCGTCGCCGAGGCTCTCCTCGTCCTCGGAGAGTGGAAGATAATTACTGTCCTCCGAGTCTTCGTGTATGGCATGTTCATGTGGGCTATCGTGCCCATCCTCCAGTTCATCCTGTTCGGATGTTCTCCCAACAGGGGCTTCATTGTCTTCGGCTTCGTCCGGGGTGTTGTTTTCTCCGGTGCCGGTATTACTATCTTTTGCACGACGTGACTTAGAGCGGCGCCGCTGACGCCGGCGTCTGGGCTGTGTCTCAGGAGGTTTATCCTCATGGATCTTCTTTGTCATCGTCGTTAGTTTCTTTAGGTATATCCACCATGTATACGTCGTATGAAGAAGTGACTGTCCCGCGTCCGGTGAGTGGCGGGTTTCGGCCTTGCTCATCTTCGGCATCGTCGTCTATACCGTCGAAGTCTTCGGAGCCGTAATCAAGCATGTCAGTTGAGTCCTCGACAGTGGCTATGGAGTGGGTGGTGCATGGGAAGCAAGATTCTTCAACATCAGCCCCTAGTTCCAACCGAACATAGTTCAGCTGTGAGTCCTCCGCCAAGGACAGGTTTTTCAATGAGTTTAGCATGTCGCTCAAAGACGAGTGCTGGAAGATGTCTGCGGCGCTGAATTCGAAGATCGATAAACGATCAAGTTCGGCATCCGCGGGCTCACATGGTTCGAAACTTACGGCTGGAGACAAGTCTGGAGTTCCGGTAGTACAGGTATCGTGTGAGATCAAGTCTATGTGCGGCTCCAACGCCGGGGAATCTGTGGACTCCGTGGCGGAGTTGAGCTTCCCGTCCTTGGATGGCGTAGTCTGCTCCGGATCTAAGGCCAGAGTGGTTATGGGAGCCGTCTCCTGGATGCAGTCTGATGACAGATTTAGGTCATGTCCCTCGGGGTGGCCAGGTGTGGTAGCCGTGGTCTCGAATCCGGCGAAGGTCAAGTCCCCACGGATGTCCGTGACGTAGTTCAAGCTCCCAAATCTGACCTGCTGGCCAGGGGCGTAGCTTTCGATATGCTCCAGATGGCCAAGCGAGTTTGCCCGCAGAGCGAAACCGCCGAACACGAAGATCTGTCCGGGGAGGAAAACTCCCCCTTGGGCAGCATCGTTGTAGATGGTTGAAGGAGCCATCGAACCTCTTGATGACGACACATTGGAACTCTCAATCAAAGCACCAATGTCGGTGTCAAAACCGGCGGATCTCGGGTAGGGGGTCTCGAACTGTGCGTCTAAGGTCGATGGTAACAGGAGACATGGGACACAATGTTTTACCCACGTTCGGGCCCTCTCTATGGAGGTAATACCCTATGTCCTGCTTGATTGATCTTGATGAATATAAGTATTACAAGAGTTGATCTACCACGAGATCATAATGGCTAAACCCTAGAGGTCTAGCTTGTATGGCTATGCTAATGAGTATCCCTCTCCGGACTAAGTCCTCCGGTTTATATAGACACCGGGAGGAGTTAGGGTTACACAAGGTCGGTTACAAAGAAATGAATCTACATATTTAGTCGCCAAGCTTGCCTTCCACGTCCTATCCGGACATGGGTGTAGCCTTCGGTCTTCGTATCTTCACAGCCCATTAGTTCGACCCATGGCTAACAGGCCGGACGTCCGAGGACCCCTTAGTCCAGGACTCCCTCAGTTATCAATACATTATAAAAAATAATCCCTTCCATAATTTTTTTGCACAATTTTATTAAGGGTGTAGAGTAAATTTGTACTCTTTAGATTTGAACAACGTAGTAGTTTTACTTTGTACACTAATATATTATATTTTATACACTTTGCAGTGGGAGCATAGGAAAAAGAATCTAGTCACACTGTAGCTTTGAAATTACATTGCCCTGTCTGCCTTTCCCATTTCACTCAAATCCTATATACCTAAGAGAGTCGTCCCCCACTAACTTATCTATTTCAACATGCAAACAGGCCACCTCACCATGCAATTATAACGGGATAAGTCTCACCTCAACATGCAATCATGCATGGGAAAAAGCCCACCACATCATTCAACCATGCATGAGAAAACTTTGTCCATTCAATTGTTCCACTTATATTCAATATTGTTTTGACAACTATACATAATCAAATATAATAAGTCATATGCATTTTAAATTTTGGTTTTCGTGTTATCAACCCAAATTTTCATCAACCAATTCCCGCAACAATGCGTGAATATTCTCTAGTTTCTTCACTGGGTTGCCACATGTGTGAAACTGCCACCACATATTCATCCACGACCTCCTATCAGTCAGGTGTTTAAGCCCCTCCACTGATAGATTTTTTACGAATAAGTACCCAAGTCTATTAAAAAGGTTCATAAAAAGTGCAAAGCATTCTAAAGGCCTGTTCTGAGACTCTCCAACTCTGAGCTTCATGAACTTCCGAATAGAAACACAGCCGAACACATTTGCCCCAGGAAGCTGAATTCACGAAGCTGTGTTGGGCCGTAGTGTATTTTTGAGAAGCAAGGAAAACCCAGCTTCACCATTTAACAAAATCTGAAGTTCCACGTAATTACAATGTTTTGCCACCGCCAAGGTACCCCTCGCGCATAGAACCCCTCCAGATCGAATCGTTTTCCTCTCCTCCCTCGCTCGTACGTGTAGAGCTCTCCATCTCGGACCCTCACCGCCGCCGCCAGTCGCGCCTCCATGCCGCTCGTCCCCCTCGCCGGCCGATTCCTCTCCTCCGCCTACAGATCCGGCCATCCCGGCCTGTTTCCCGTCGGATCCCTTGCTCAGCGGCACTAGTCCCGCCTCCATCCAGGAGATTGGACCCCATGGCAGTGGCGAGCTCACGCAGACGCCATTGACGCCGGACCAGGAGCAGCCGCCTATAGCCGAGCCAGGAGCAACCCAGCCATTCCCACGTTGAGCAGCCCAACCTTTCTTTTCGGCCTTTTACAACCAGCTGTCGAACTAGGCTCCTCCAACCGGCCCAAAGGGGTGCCCAACAGGCTTGTTACCTCCTAGCTGGGCTGCACCGCTACCAGAAGCCACCTGAGCTGTCGAACGCTTTTTCTATCGCTACCTGAAGTGACAAGCTACATAATGAAGCTGGATATGAGAAGTTTTCAGAAGCTAAACATAATAAAAATTACATCGAGGATCTTGCACCATCAAAAACTCTCGTCACTCCCTACTGGAGCTGGCTTGACCTTATCGATGACAGTTAAGAAGTCTTCGTGCACGTGCCCCTGAGGACTAGTGACCCAGAGCGGCAGTCGTCGTCATTGAAGCTTTGAATTGATCCGAAGTGCTTGATAAAAAATCTCGCGGGGCACACACATGACGAGAAACCCTAACCTCGCCGCCTAGTAAGATAGTAAGAATCTACGCTACAGCTCCATCGACTCGATCCTAAAGGACAAACTCGAGGAGGATAGGAGCCCGGAAGAGCAACTCAAAGATGAAGCTTCGCCATCCGCCAAAAAGCCACCCCATGCGAAAGAAAAAACCCTAACCTAAAATACTAGCCGGAGCCGAGGCACTAGGATCCTCCTCCCCGCCACTGTCCGCCTAAGCGATAGGCAAAAGGGAGGTGGATCCACGGGCTCGCTGATGAAGCTTGGAGGGGATGAGTTCCCTAGCTGCTGGAGACGAGAGGGAGAGAGTAACCCTAGCTTTGGGTCAGTTTACATGTGATATACCCAAAACCCCTCCATCAATGAATTTGATGTGACAAAAAGATAAGTGGTGATTCTGGGGTTGTTTAGTTTGTGACTAAGGTTATTCTAAATTGCCACACATAAGATTAGGCACGACTGTCTATATCCGACAGTGGGCAGTGGCGTAGACTCAAGAGGACGAACAAGATAGCCCGATGAGCACCCATAGTGTATGGTTTTTGCTACCTCTAAGACTTCTCCCTCCTCTTACAGGCAGCCTTCGCACATTGCAACCCCAGCATCTAGTCCAAAATAGCATCACCTCTTAGCATGGAGACAACCTCTAAGGAATAAATAAATTGAGTGACCCCATATGTCAATTCTAGGGAGCAGTTGTGGTAGAATAAAATATCTTGAGAAACTTGTTTTCTAAACCTATTGGTAGGGTCCACTAAGAGGTGACCATAGCCTCTATACATGTTTTTGTCTAAAACTTAGAGGCGACATGTGGGACCTAGCATAGAGGCAATGCTACCTAACATTGTGGATGCCCTATTGCCCCTGTTGCACTCCAAGTAAACATCTCAATTCACTAATCCAAGATTACACAGTTTGAGACTCCATTGAAGAAGCTGACTTGCAAGGAAAGTAGGAGTAGGAATTAAGAACCTCTAGAGCCAGTTCCAATTTAGAAGCTTATGCATCACCAGATGCTGACTACTAGAAGGATGCGATCCAAAGCGAGATGTATTCTATCTGGGCCAATGGGACATGGGAGATCACTGATCGTCCTTATGGTCACAAACCATTGGTATGTAAGTGGGCGTTCAAAGGAAGATTAGGTCCGATGGGCCAAGGGTTACACCCAGAAAGAAGAATATATCTTCGATACTTACTCACCCGTGGCTAGGCTGGCAACCATTCGAGTGTTACTCTCGTTAGCTGCCTCACATGGGCTTCTCGTCCATCAAATGGACGTTAAGGCAACATTCCTAAATGGAGAGCTAGATGAGGAAGCTTACTTGCAGTAGCCAGATGGCTTTGTAGTAAATGGTTAGGAAAGGAAGGTGTGCAAGTTATTGAAATCATTGTATCGCCCGAAACAAGCTCCCAAGCAATGTCATGAGAAGTTTAACAAAACTCATTTATCGGCTTTTTTGTTAGTTAAGCTGACAAGTGTATATACTATCACCATGGTGGGGGCGAAGGAGTTATACTGCATCTGTATGTTGATGACATACTGATATTTGCCACCCACATCAAAGTCATTGAGGAGGTTAAGGAATTTTTATTTCATAACTTTGAGATGAAAGATCTGGGTGCGGCTGATGTTATCTTGAACAAACTACTGAGAAATAATGAGGGTGGAATTACACTTCTGCAGTCCCACTATGTTGAGAAGATTTTGAGTCGCTTTGGGTATTCAGATTACAAACCTTATCCAACACCATATGATCCTAGCGTGCGAATTCAAAAATTTGAATGCATGGATGTAGATTAAATGAGACACTCTCAAGTGATAGGTTCACACATGTACCTAGCTTGTGCTAGTGCTACTCAGCCTGACATCTCGTTTGCTGTGTGCAAACTAAGCCGGTTTGTTTTCAATTCGGGAGATGTGCATTGGCATGATGTTGAGCGAGTCATGCGCTATTTGTAAGGCACCATTGTAAGTGCATCTAGTGCCACCCCTAGTTGGTTTTGGAGTATTGACGACAAACCTAGTTGAGGGACTAACGTGTTTGTGAGAATTGCAGGAAAACACAGGTAGAAGTCCCTCATTGATTCGGTTTTATTACCAGAGATGACCCCTAAAAATGTACGAAGACATTGAAGACAATGGTGGTTTATGAAGATATTCATATTGAACACAATGACATGAGAAGACTCCCT